>NC_081176.1:25786085-25858751 GCF_012432095.1 Onychostoma macrolepis | reverse complement strand
TATTAGAATTGTTACCATAAAAATAGCCAAATCAACAAGCGTGTGAGCTGTCACAATTTTTAATGAAAATTAATCATTTTCCAAGCATAACTAAATAACTGGAGAGAGTTGTTTTAATTCCATGTAGATCACAAACCACTGAAATCGACTGATAAATGTAAACATCATCGTGTTTTATCCAGAAAAACGCAGCTCCGTTTACCTCCATTAGTTTTATGGCAGTCTTGCCCGAACCAACATGGCGGACGCGTCGCTAGTGGAGGTGACGTATTTCCGCTCTTGAGTGGAGCTCCACTCGCCCCTATGTCTGCAGCCAGACCCTCTTGTACACATAGAGGGCAGAGCATCACGTTATTTAAAGGGGAAGTTTGCGTTAATGAGTAGCAAAGGATTAAGTAGCTGCATTGATTACTTTTATGCCACTGATCAGGCTTTTATATGTAGTTTGGGGCAACAAAGGGTTTTATAGGTTTGAGTGAAATAATAATGCAATAACTGACAATTTAAATCAATGTTTCAAGCAATAACAACGAAACAATAGAACAAAAAAAACAGATAAAGAAAAAAAATAGCCATTGATAGTATCTAAACATGTATCCAAATCCAAATGTAATAAAATTAATTTATGTGTGATTTATGTGTAAATTATGTGCAATGTCTTAGCTACTAGGGATTGTTACATAGGGCTATATAGACATCTAGTGGCAACACAATATTACAGATAATAAATTGTGCAAAATGTTAATCTTATGTCAATTTACAAATAATGCACTCAGATTTGTGGAACTCAATCTCCACAAATCACTGTCGTTACTATGACAACCAATTTGAATGTAACAAGGAACTGGTGTCTGAAAAGAATATATATATATATATATATATATATATATATATATATATATATACAGGTGCTGGTCATATAATATTCTAATTATATGACCAGCACCTGTATATATATTTATCATCAAAAAGTTGATTTATTTCACTAATTCCATTCAAAAAGTGAAACTTGTATATTATATTCATTCATTACACACAGACTGATATATTTCAAATGTTTATTTCTTTTAATTTTGATGATTAGAGCTTACAGCTCATTAAAGTCAAAAATCAGTATCTCAAAATATTAGAATATTACTTAAGACCAATACAAAGAAAGGATTTTTAGAAATCTTGGCCAACTGAAAAGTCTGAAAATGAAAAGTATGAGCATGTACTCAATACTTAGTTGGGGCTCCTTTTGCCTGAATTACTGCAGCAATGCGGCGTGGCATGGAGTCGATCAGTCTGTGGCACTGCTCAGGTGTTATGAGAGCCCAGGTTGCTCTGATAGTTGCCTTCAGCTCATCTGCATTGTTGGGTCTGGTGTCTCTCATCTTCCTCTTCACAATACCCCATAGATTCTCTATGGGGTTCAGGTCAGGCGAGTTTGCTGGTCAATCAAGCACAGTAACACTATGGTCATTGAACCAGCTTTTGGTACCTTTGGCAGTGTGGGCAGGTGCCAAGTCTTGCTGGAAAATGAAATCAGCATCTCCATAAAGCTTCGCATGAGAAAGGAGTGATGGAAACGCCAAATTTCGAATAAAAATCCCTAAATTCGCAAAAAAGTTTTTATGCTCGCTTGAGGTGGTTTTTGACTTGTGCGAAAAATGGTTAATGCGAATAATGGGAGATGGAAATGCATTTTGCAAATAAATTCCTCCAAGCTCATCAAAAAAGTCATGTGACTGCGCTATAAAACAGAATAACTTGACTAGCAGCGGACTGATCTCGTTCACATCATCTGAAATGTTGTTATGGTCGTTCTGAAATGCCTGAGCAAAGTCTGTCATCAAAGTATTTCTGTATAAATCTCTTACACGACTGTGTCCCCAAACAGCAGCATTCACCTCCGAAAGCAATGACAGCATTTATTGTGTTTCGTCTGCCCGCTCTGAGGCGCAAGTCATTTTTCATATATGAAAATTATTATATTCAGTAGCTTATCCTAGTTTTCTATAGGCTATTTAGTGCCAGTTTACCATGAAGTGACGATTTTGTTCTTTTTGACTCGTTGGATGGAAACAAATGTTTTATGCGATTTTCCAATTTTGCGCACAAGTTAAATTCGCAACTTTGCATGGAAACCCGGCTACTGATGCAGTGCATAGCTTTTAACCATGTCGGAAGATGTACCAATGCACATACTCCAGAATGACAATAAAAAGATTTATGAGGCTAAAATTGTGAAATATTGATTCAGTGAGCATGAAGAATCATTTTCATGTATGAACTGGCCACCACAGAGTCCTGAGCTTAACCCTATTGAAAGTCTTTGTGCTGGAGTCGACTATCCCATTGCCCATACAAGATCTCGGCCAAAAATTAATGCAACTCTTGATGGAAATAAATGCTGTTATGTTGCATAACATTGTTGAAAAAAAATATCACAACAAATATATTAATCACTGCAAAAATTATCCATTCTTAATTTAAAAATGTAGGTAGTTAATAACTAGTATGTATGTAAGTGGTGATCATCAATGTAGCTTGATCACTACAGAAGTAAATGAACTCACCGTTGAAGTATATTCTGGTGCTGTTGCTGAGTTTTGGAGGTGTGCGTGTGTTCATACAGTAATAAACTCCTAATTCATCAGCAGTCACATTATTAATAACCAGACGATGTTTAAACTGCACTGAATATTTCTTTCTGAATGTTTTATTATAGTAATGAGGTGTTATTGCTGTCGGGAATGTTCGTAGAATCACTGTTGGAGGATCTGCTGTTTTCAGTAAAATCCAATAAACCTCATTTTCATCAAGATCACAGTTTATGGTCACATTTGATCCCAAATCAGTCACTAGATCTGCCATTCCATACTGACAACAGATTAATACATCTATAAGATAAAAATAAATAAGATTACCCAAATAAAACCTGTGATGCATAACATTAAACTATTTAGAATGTCAGTACGTTTACAAATCATGTAAATACATTGAAATCATGTAATAAACTCACAGAACTGAAGGTGAATGATCCTCATGTTGTTGTCGTGGTTAAAACACTATAAAACTTGGTTCCCTCCACACTAAATTTAAGATGAATCTACTGCAGCTTTGAAGCAAAGACAGGAAGAAAAGAAAAACCTTCCCACATCAAGCAGAGGAAGTCAAAGTCAAATTTGCTCTCACCACAAAACCCAATTCTTCATCACCATCATCACTTCATTAAGTTAAACACCTTTGATATTCAATCATGTTACAGTTGATTTGGTATATTTTTCAAATCACAGTTGAAAATTCTCAAAACTCTTGTTCAACTATCCAGGACACTCATGTGATGTGTTGTGTGTTTGAAGGCTGGTATCTGGAACCTGAAGCTCCTATCTGGTTTTGGTTCTTAGTTGGAATCCAGATGCTCACGCTTCATGTTTTGTCTTTTGTTATGAGCACATGGTGTGGGTTCTTTGACCCTGTTTCTTGTGTTTGTGTTTTGTTTTGATGGATTTTGGTCTTGTTCATTGGCTGTGCATTGCCCTCACCCACCCGTGTCACCATCTACATCCCTTTCAGAAACCAGCACTGTTTCAGCAGATATAATTACTCTTTCTTGTTTTAAAGGTGGAGTAAATGTTGTGTATCATCAGCACAGCAGACATCTTTGTTATGTTATGTATGTATGTTGTTCAACACATGCAGGGTTGTTTGATTATGCCTGTGTGTATGGGGTGATTCTGCTCAGTAAAGGCTGAAGTGAATTCACGTATACGCCTCGTCTTGTGTTGCTATCAAGCATCATATTATAGACATGACACTGTCACATACTAAACCTTTATTGTTGTTGTTGTTTTTTCTTTGTGCTGTAAAATAGTCTTGTCTTTTTCTTTACTGTATTGCAATGACATTGTTCTGTAATTTGCTGCCAGATCAACGGTAAAAGAGTAAAGGTTAATTCTGTCCAATCTCTTGCAATGAATATCCCACAAATAGATGATAGATGGAGGACAAAAGTTAAGAGTTTCTTATTGATCAAGGTTTGGCTGGTTAACATGGTTCAGACCCTTTAGCTACCGCAAGTGGCGAGATGGAAACTCCCCAAAAGTAACCTTTTTTAGCTACATTAAACAGTGATATATACAAAGAAAACATGAGTGCTATGAATGTAAATTATCTTCCTGTTGTATGTATAATGTAATTTTGACTAAATATTCAAACACAACTACAGCGTTAGTTGGTAGAAATATTTAGCAGAAATAAAGCATAAATATTTTAATCACAGAACTGGTGAGCTTGTGTACACATAATAAAAGTACACAATGCATTTTCTGTAATTGACTTATGTTCAAGTGGGCATGAAGATTGCATATGCAGAACTTTTGATCACATGATGGGACACTTACTAGCTATGTTTTCATCCATCTATTTTTAAATGCATTTTAGAATATACTTTGACTTTGCATGATGGGATGGGATAATTTGACTAACTAGCAGATCAATCTCATTGCACAGCATCTGAAATGTTGTTTTGGTTGTTCTGAAAGTCTGTCATCAAAGAATTTCTGTATAATTGTCTTACATGACTGCATTCCCAAATAGCAGGCATCCACCTCCGAAAGCAATGACTGCATTTATTGTGTTTCGTCTGCTCACTCTGAGGCACAAGTAATTTATCATACGTGACCTGATCCAGCAAAATGAGTCACAGTGACCCAAATTTCAAAATTTACATTTTGGTATCAATGGAAAGACCATAAGCTTTAAAATGATATCCTAGTCAAAGTCATACCTTGAATGGTTTTAAAGATATACCCATTTGAATTATGGTCGTCTGCCCTCTTTTTCCAATTGAAAACCTGAGAAAATCGCTTTTAAAGTTTTTTGCCCGTTTTTGTTGTTAAAATTATTATATTCAGTCGCTTCTCCTACTTTTCTTAGTGATATTTAGTGCCAGTGTATTAGGAAGTGACAGTTTTGTTCCCTTTGAGTCATCGGATGGAAATGGTGCTTCATTCGCAAATGTTTTATGTGATATTCCAGTTTTGTGCATAAGTTAAATTTGCATCTTTGGATGGAAACATAGCTACTTACAGTAGAGTTTTTACAGTTTTTAATTGCTGGTTCAGTCACTATGTGTAAGCTCCAATTTAGTATATGTGGTGCTTCTAATGAAGTGCTAAAAAGCAGTTGCAACACTTTACGTTTTACTACCATGTTATATGTAATATCTAATTAATTTAAATTACACTGGAAAGTTTTCATAGACATGATGCAAAATCAGGGCACAGGGAACTTGATGAATGATTAGACACACTTAGCCACAAATAGCCTACTGCTTCAAAGCAGTTTAAGTGATGTTTGGATTTAGTGTTCATTATGCGTATTGCCATTTTTCCAACCTGGAACAGTCTTACGTGTGTAAGAAGTGTACGTACTTCCTCTCAGGTTCACACACTTTCAAGAGGTCTTCTGAAAGAGGCCACTGCCATCAGGCAACACCATTGCTATGAAGGGGTGCATGTGGTCTGCAACAATCTTTTGTAGGTGAGGTGCCAAAGGTAGGTGTCAAAGTAACATCCACTGAATGTCAGAACCCAAGGTTTCCCAGCAGAACATTGGCCAGAGCATAACACTCTCTCCACCAGCCTGCCTTCTTCACATAGTGCATCCTGCTGCCATCTCTTCCCCAGATAAATGACGCACACAGGCATCCGCCTGATCTGAAAGAAAACATGATTCATCAGACCAGGCGACCTTCTTCCATTGCTCCACGGTCCAGTTCTGACACTCATGTCTGCTTCGTAGGCACTGTGGACATTGACTGTGAACATTGGTCAGTATGGGCACTCTGTCTGGTCTGCAGCTATGCAGCCCCATACGCAGCAAACTGTTCTGGCAGCTTTCTATCATGACCAGTATTACGTTTTTCAGACAGGCTTTGACCTTTTTGGAGATGCTCTGACCCAGTCATCTAGCCATCACGATTTTTCAGTCACTTTTCACTTGCTCATTTTCAAGAACTCAAGAACTGACTGTTCACTTGCTGTCTAATATATCCCAACCCCACAGGTGCAATTGTAACAATGTAATCAATGTTATTAATTTCACCTGTCAGTGGTTTCAGTGTTGTGGCTGATCAGTTTAACTTTCCCACCCTCTTGCAACAACATGACAACATGTCGCTCACAAGACATCACAACAATAGCGTCCCAATGTGCCTATACTGCGCCCTTAAAGTATATGCCCTTTTGGTGAAGAAATAGTGCACACATTTGAGTGAAGTATAAGTGTAGGCAAGATTTTGGACATACTATCACGTCACACAACTGCGTCTTAACGGACCGCTCTGTTGCATGATACACACACCCTGTCACTGTAAACTGGCCTGACAATCATCTTGTCACAGTTAACATCCTCTACATTTCATTTCATTTAACTTCCTACCGTATTGGAGAGAAAAGAAGTAGCACCTTGAACTCTGCCCATATTTTAGCATAATGATGCATTAAAAAGTTAAAGGACAAACAAATGTTTATAAAAGTTCACATAGTTGTTGCAGGTGAAATATAACACTGACAACATTAAATATTAAATAAATATATATATATATATATATATATATATATATATACTGTATATATATATATATATTTACCTGGTTAAATGTTTATTTTAGCAACTCAAACCCCTTTATCTAAACCTCTCTACTTTACCTGTAGTGTGTGCACATCCGCCATGTTTGTAGTTTTTATTTGTGTTTGTAGTTCTGAACAGAATCCTTGACCAAAACGCAATGGATTGTGGCCAATATTAGCCATTAGAGTGTGCACGGATCCACACTTCAAAACTCTGCCTGAAATAGAATAATATCTGGGACTTTTCTCTTACTCTTTTCACCATACTCTGCTTTGGGACACACTATTCTATACAGGGCCGGACTGGGAGTAAAAAAACGGCCCTGGATTTTCTCCCAAATAGGCCCACCGCAACTACAAACAGCCTCTACTATCTCACAATATTACAGCAACCAATGTAGTGCATTTATGGCAAATAACATCACAAAACTCATGGTGACCCTGCTGAAAAAAAACAATAGAAACCATCACAGAAATTCTAATGGTTTCCACTACAAATGCCAAATACTTGAAATCTACATAAAAAGAGCAGAAAGCAATAATGTATATGACATAATAATAAACATAAAATCTAGAAACCTGAAACTACATTCTTCAATTTGAGTATTCATGTGTGTGTGTGTGTGTGTGTGTGTGTGTGTGTGTGTGTGCGTTAATTGGAGCAATCACCTTATAGGCTACTTCATTTACTCTATTTTCTAACTCATCTCTCAAGTGTAACCAGGGGCGTGTTTAGTGTTTTGGGGGCCCTCAGCAAGAGCTCCCCGAGGGGCCCCCCTCGGTGGATTTTGCGATCGATTCTGGGGTAGGGTATCGTTTACATTTTATCGATACTGATACGATACTTATCAATACACTTTTCCATACTACTCTCTATAATTTGGTGCAAAAATAAATGATGTAAAAAGATGTTGAAAATTTCAAGTTATTATATTACTGCAGTTTACAAATGCCTCCAAGCAAACAGAAAAAGGCACATAAAGCACATTTTTAAAATAAAAAGGCCCTTCAAAGAGAGAGAGAGAGAGAGAGAGATTTCCTCAGCATACCATAGCACAACATATTTGAACATCATGTGCATAGGAGCACAACAGAATGTAATAGAGAATTCTGGCGTCTCTAGCTATTTTTATTAAAGAAAATTTAATTATTGACTCTCTCAGGGAGCAGGCGTGATTTCTCCTAACAGAGAGTGTTATGTTATGTTTTAGAGCAACTTTTTTACCTCTGTTTTTATCTGCATGATAAAAAAGGCTTCTTTTTAACATGTAGACTTGTTTATAGTGATCCTCCAATCAGGATTTGTACAGACATTCATTCAGGTCCTGAGTTTCATTTTTGAAAATGGGGTGAATTCCCCGCTTAGGTGACTCTTGCAGGAAAGAGGATTTTTATTTTTATTTTTTTGAGTGGTGGAGTGTGGAATTTTTTTACTTTTTTTTCTCTCAAATATATGTAATTAAATGTTTGATCATACTGTGTATTTTTATTTTTACAATGGGGCAATTGTTGAGAGTGCACACTGGATAAATACTGGCTAAACTTAAAAAAGAAATGCAAAGTATAAACTTTAGTGATGATGTAAACTGACAATTCCCGTGACAGCCGTGCAGTGTGCAGCTCTTATAGTGCAGACGCGATGTGGTGATATGAAGCCATTTGCGCATTTTGAGAGGGAAAGACAGAGAGCTCAAGAACTCATGCTGTTTGTAAAATTACGCCTCACAGAAAGTTTTCAAATATTTTATAAGTTATTTAATAAAGAAATATAAATTGTACCTCACCTTCAGCATTATAATTATTTTACCCGTGCTGGACAGAGACCGAGAAGGTGCATGTCGTGCCTGACGGCAGGCAGACAGCGTGAGATCGGTTTATGCGAACAGCTTCTAATTCGCCATTAACACAGAAGTACGGAGATAAAACAACGCACGTATCGATAACAGTTTGTCCTCAAGCTCATCGGTAGTCCGGTATTGACCTAATTACGCACCGGTCCAAAAAAAATGCCGGTTCTCGATTCCCATCGGAAGAAATCGCGTTCCGCGGGGGCCCCCTGGACCGCGGGGCCCCACGCAATTGCATGGGTTGCGTGGTGCCTAAACACGCTACTGAGTGTAACCCGTTGTAGAATCGCTGCTGTCTCTTTATGAATAAATAGAATATTCAAGCCAGACAATGCAGAGTGATAAATAGCAGTCGGCTATATGCTGTGTATAGTGAGAGAGGCGGGCAAAAATAACCCGACGTAACCGTTCCCCCTTTTTTTTTTTTTCTTTTAGCTTCTCCCAACCTCCTTTATCTTTACGTTTTTTGCTTGCCACCACGAGCCCAAACTCTCCTTCGCATCAGTTTCGGTTTATTATAAGCAAAAATAGATTGCATTAGCGCCCCCTTTTGTCGGCCGTCAACGTCACCTAATCTGACACTTTTTCTTTGATGATGAACCGGCCAGCCCGACGGCTGTCTCCAGAACGTCCGCCCCTGATTCTATACTATTTAGGAAGGATAGTATGAACACTGGGACAGTGATCAACTCCCGATGGACAACGTGAAGTTACACCCTACATTTGTTCTTGTTTAAGAAGCCATTTTACTATACGTCACAACAAGGAAGAAAAGAATACCACAAGTATAGGCTATTACACGCTAAATTTAAAGTTTCACATTACTGGTGTCAGCGACTGACTGACAGACTCACCCACTCATAAAGATGGTCCCTTGCTGCCACCTACTGGCGTAACAATGTAACCTGCACTGAAATCTTGGAAAAATCCCCACCATTAACACAGACTGACAGCTTGTCTAGTAACAAGTTATATTTTGAATATCTAATAAACTAGTTATATGTTATATATATATATATATATATATATATATATATAGTATTATTATACTATATAATATATTTTATATATCTTAGTTAATAAACAAAATTTGAAAGGCAAATACATGGAAACTCCATCTGTTTTTCTTTCTCTCTCTCAGTTCTCGATCTTTTCCTTTCGGTTTTGCTGCTGCTTATGAATGAGGTTGTAACAGGAAAATCTGCATTCTTGTGCTGCCTGCACAGTAGCAATAACCTGAAGTCAAGTTATGACAGTGTATTGAGCGACAGCAAGAATATATAAAACATCGTTCAGAGAAATGATCCACTTGAGGATCAGGATCCAAAATACAGTGTTTTTTCCAGATGAGAAAGGAAGCTTCACTGAGATACTCATGTAAGTTTGAGCACATTTACTCATTATTTAATTCAATGCTGCCCTTTTCAATAGATTGAGCTTCGGCAACATCCAGCTCTTCTTTAATAATATAGGCTAACGTAGAGATAACTGACTCTTTTCTATATTTCTCTATTCACATTATTAACCAAATGATATAAATGTTCAGTTTTTAGATCACTTAAGTTGTCATCAGAAATAAAACTAAGAACTTTCTTGTAGAGCAGCACTTTAATTATTTTAATTATAATTACATCACAATAAAATAATTTACTAACCAAAATGATATTGTTCTTAGCTCAGTTATGGTGATAAATTGAATTTTATACAGCATTTCTCTGTTGCATCAAACTGTATAACCGTATAACCGTACAAACTGTATAATTTAAATGTATTATTAATAGAAGAAATCTGAGAAAATTAAGACTGTCTTTTCACAACTACAGTTTTTGTAATGTAATGTAAATCTGAACATCAACATAAAGAGAAGTAGAATAAACCAGACAAGAGTCTCACATGTTTAGAAAGCAAATTCTTTAGTTCCTGTTCTTTTAGTTGTCAAAACATATAATGCACATATTCTTAGAAATGACATCCTATCTAGACAAGTCGCTTTATCCTTCACTGTGATTTTGAAAAATTCCATCAATACATACATACATGTATACGTAAATAAATAAATGTGTAAATGAATAAAATTCTTTACAAATGTCTGAAAACAAAACAAAGTTTTCATCTGAAATCATATCTGACAAAGTAACAATATCTATTAGTATTAATATTACAAATGTGTCAGACAAAAGAGGAGACTGGGACCTATTATAGAATCTTGTTCATGCTTAAGAAACTAAAAGGAAGATATGCTGGGTTCGAGAGCAGCGTAATAATACCTTGAGTAAATGCAGCTTTTATAATTCTTGCTATGAAACTTGCAAAACAAAAAGATTAAATTGTTTAACAATCAATCTTTAAAATTCACAATAAAACTTTCCTCTCCTGGTATATGACTCAGTAAAATTGGCCAAATAAAGAGGCTTCCTTTTTAGTAGAGCATATCGTAGTACAGCAAATAAACTAAATAATTTGAATCTTCTGACAACAGTCTACAGAGTCGTGTAACAGTCTCAATCATGAGCATGAACAGATTGAAACAGAATTCATTAAATTGGCTGATGCGTTATCAGGAATTAATAAATCAGAGTTTTTTAAAATTATGTACAGTTCCAATATTAACAAATAAGAAATACAATTTATTTATTCTGGCAAAAGACTTACAGAATATTGACAGGATTGACAGCAAAATTGTTCCCGTTTCAGTGTTTCAAGCAGTGCACATTGATTTCTGTCAGCAACATTGTAACAAGACTATATGAGGTGAGAGAATACGAGTAACAAGCTGCTCATGCGTCTGATGTGAACACTTAATTGTTAACATGGGTGCTGGAAAATACAGGCTGCTCAGATGCTGTTGACACTTGCTGTGTGCAGCTGCCCTTCTGTTTGCCACAGTGCCTTCTATATGGGAGCTTGAGGTCTTTTTCTCATGCGAAGTATAACACAGATTACAGACACAGAAATTATTAAAAATAAAATAATGCAAACACAGAATACTGATATATGCCATTGGTGTGCATTTGTTTCTGGTTCTTGGTTTGCTTGATCAGTAGAGTTGCTTCCTTTTTCTACTATTGATTCTGTAACAAAAGTTCAGGAAAAAAACAACAACATTACTGCACTGTGATAAAGACAACAGATGTGTCTATAATTCATACGGTATACAGCAGCATTCAGAATGGAACCCAGGCTGTTTTTATTTTAAATGTGCTGCATGTAAATTTTTGACTGACTACTAAAGCATAAAAATATGTTTGCAGATATTTAGGAAACATGCTAAGTTCACATACTTGTTTATCTGAAAAACAAAGCTACAGCCAGTTATTCTACTTTGAAAATGTGCGCTTTGTCATTTATTAATTGAGAAAAATGAACCAGTGTTGCATATCTGTGAGTGGCAGAAGTATGTGAATCTTTGCTTTCTGCTTTTTTTTTTTCTTGTAACTGCTGATCAGTCTTGCACAGCATCTTGTAGGAATTTCAGCCCATTCCTCAGTACAGAACTGCTTCAACTCTGTGATGTTGATGGATTTCCTATGAACTGCTTGCTTCAGGTCCTTTCAGTTGCATTAAGGTCCAAACTTTGACTCAGCCATTCCAAAAGATTAACTTTGTTCTTCTTTAACCATTCTTTAGTAGAACAACATGTGTGCTTGGTGTCATTGTCTTGCTACAATATCCACCTTCTCTTGAGATTCAGTTCACGGACAGATGTCCTGACATTTTCCTTCAGAATTTGCTGATATAATTCAGAATTCATTGTTCCATCATCAATGATGACAAGTCGTCCTGCCGAGATGCAGCAAACCAGGCCCAAGCCATGATACTACCACCACCAGGTTTCACAGATGGGATCAGGTTCTTATGCTGGAGTGTGTTCTTTTCTCCAAATATAACGCTTCTCATTTAAACCAAAACAGTTCTATTTTAGTCTCATCTGTCCACAAAATATTTCTCCAGTAACTCTCTGGCTTGTCCACGTGATCTTTACCAAACTGCAGACGGGCAGCAGTGTTTTAGTGTTTTTTGAGAGCAGTGGTTTTCTCCTTGTGCCATGCACACAATGGTTGTTCAGTGTTCTCCTGATGGTGGACTCATGAAAATTAACATTAGCCAATAACCTTTAGTTGCTTAGAAGTTACACTGGAGTCCTTTGCTACCTCATGGACTTTAGGAGTGATCTTTGTTTGTCGACCACTTCTGGGGAGGGAAACAGTGGTCTTGACTTTCCTCCATTTGTACACAATCTGTCTGACTGTGGATTTGTGGAGTTCAAACTCATTAGAGATGGTTTTGTAACCTTTTCCAGCAACAGCAACTCTTTTTCTAAGGTCCTCAGAGATCTCCTTTGTCCATGCCATGATTCACTTCTACAAACATGATCAGACTTTGATAGACCCTGTTCTCTAAATAAAACAGGGTACACACTGACACCTGATAGTCATTCCACTGAATGAAAACACCTCTGAACAGATGGACTCTAATTTCACCTTCAAATGAACTGCTAATCCTAGATATTCACAAACATTTGCCACTCACTAATATGTAATATCAGATCATTTTCCTGAATAAATAAATGACAAAGTGTATATTTTCACCTCATTTGTTTGATTGGGTTCTCTTCTTTCAGGACTTATTTATTTTTATGCAGAGATATAGAAAATTGTAAAGGGTTCACAAACTTTCAAGCAGCACTGTACAGTATATCACTATTTGCACTTAGTGGAAAGAGTCACGCCACCGCCATAGTATTTCAACACCCCATGGTTGCCAGTTGGTGGAAAACAAATCATATGGCAGCCATAGAAGCGAGTAAATGAACAGGGTCAGAGACGGCAGATTCTACCCGATCTACAATGCCTCTGCATCCATCTAAAAGCTATTTGACCACACAGCTCTTTGACATCAACATACAGTTTAAGGCTTGTTTCCTTTATAATTGTCAATATTACATACTACACCTTTAAAACTTCAAACATAAATAAACTATTTTTACACACCGTTAATGAGCAGCCATACAGTCTCCTGTTTTGAATCAGATGAGTGTATGATGAAGCAGCTGAACTCTCCTGCATCAGTGTGTTGAAGATTTATGAGCTTGATGGAAAAGTTTCCTCTCAGATACTCATCAGGGAAAGTTTTAGCTCTGTTCTTGTACCGTGGGTTCTGTTCTGCTACTGAATCATTACCCCTAATTAAATCATAAATAGTCTCACTGCCATTGTGTCTCCAAAACACACTAATGTCTTGAACTTTAAGATCATGTTCAGTTGAAGAACACGGCAGGACAACAGAACCTCCAATAACAGCCTCTACTGTGACCTGCAGACACACTGAAATCACACAAACTTTAATTGTAAAAACACAGTCTGACATTTATACATGTGGCATAAATTTAACTTTAAAATGTAGTTTGTTTTGTGCTTACCTTTATTTATCAGCGCAGCAAACACACAGATGGAGCACCAACTGCAGAAACAGACCAAAAACACGTTCCTTTAACTTTCTTGATCTCAACCAGTAGATCATGACATTGTTTGAGATAAGCAGAACTGATCACCAGGGATCATGACAGTTAGAAATGCTCTCTGACTTGCTATGACGTCAATACTCTCACAACATTAAAAGCCTGATGGGAAGTGACTGCAGATAATAATGCACATCGGTTTAGTTCCAACCCTGCTCCAACACACATCCCATGTAGTTTTCAAATAAGCCAGAAGGACTTGATTAGCTGGATCAGGGGCCTGTACCATGAAAAATAATATACATTCTCTCTTTAAATATAACTATAAACTAACTTCACAAGTTTCACTTGTGACTGCACTGATAAAGCAAGATAATGTCTTTTATTTGTCCTCTTTCATGGACAAGTACTTTCTTCAGTGTAAATGCATTTAAAGGGCTGGTTGATTGCGATTTCACTTTTTTAACGTTAGTTAGTGTGTAATGTTGCTGTTTGAGCATAAACAATATCTGCAAAGTTGTGGCGCTGAAAGTTCAATGCAAACGTAGATATCGTCTTTTAAAATTCTGTTTAATGTCTACAAATATGGCTTGTAGGAACTACGAGTTACTTCCCAGGTCCGTTATGTCACGGACCCAGATAAACCCCGCCCTTGGGAACATGCAGCAAAGGGGGCGAGGCCATGTTGTGCTGCTTCAGAGAAGAGGAAGAGAAAACTAGGGGTGCACGTAAAAATCTATTCATATATGAATCGCAATTCTGTCTTCTAACGATTCTAATGGATTCACAAGTTTCAAAATCATATGTTCTGAAGCAGCAGTTCTTAATACTGTTCCTCGCATCCCCCTGCTCTGCACACGCTCTGCATCTCTCTCTCATTCAGATCGTGAGACACTTATTTTCACATAGCTATGAGAAGCGTTATACATGGATGCGCGTGCGGTTGCTGTGCTGTAAAGATTTAAATCAGGATAAAACCGAAGCAGTAGCACTTACAAATAACAGTGTATCAAACAGGAATCATGGTGGATGGCCCAACCATATAAACCATATAAACATTCACCGCACTACCTAGATATTCAGCTGGCTGACGAATCCTAAATTTAGGTCAAATAAATGCTATTTAAAAACATGAGATATGCATCAAATGGTTATTTATATACATAAATATTCATGACTGTAACCACAGAAAAAAACAGTGTTGATTTTGTGGGGAAAATGAATAAAACTTTACAGTACTACAGCTATTACTCTATTCTGCCATGTTTAAACTTTTTGGCTCAACTCACAAACTTGGCTATCAAAATTATCTTGGAGTTTCCCAGTAGTAAATACGACCTGAGATGCTGTTCAAGTCCAATTTCTGACAAGGAAACTTGTAATTAAGATAATTCATATAGCACATGAAGGCAGCATTGTTGCCTCACATAACACACCTAATTAAGATGCCCCACCCACCATTAATATTTCTCTTTACCACAAACATGGTTTCTACATATTTATAAAGCTAATTTTAGTTTTTTAAGACTAAGACGAAACTGTGATTGTGTCGTGTGACACTCTGTGTCATATTCAGTGTGGACAAACTGTTTGTCACTGAAGTTACATTCCATTTTTAAAGTAATGAAACCCTGCATAGACTTCACTAAATCTTAACACATTTATCAAATGGTTATCCCCTTAATAACATGTATTTTAATATTTCGATATTATTTTTATTTTGATGAGAAATTAACTGGATTTCATTTGCCAATTGTCACTAAATTGTCAAAATGCATCAAATTTAAATTTAAAACTTTACAATTTATGTTATTAATAGCCTCCTCAATGTTGTATTATAATGCTAAACTCTGAACATGATTCAGCAGTAAATGTTCTTGTTTTTAAGGGAGCATTTTCACCCATCCTCCCCTACTGGTAAAATCTTTAATATCTTGAATACACTTTAAGACTCAGTCAGTCAAACTGACTAAACTGTTCACTAAACTGAACTAAACTGCACATGCCCCGGAACAAAGGCAATACCACATGCTAATGCTAATGGCTAAATCAAAATAATAGTTACAGCTATTTCTTTGAGTATTAACCTGTAACTCGTTAATAAACCAAACCATGAGTAATGCATTAATGACACTGGAAATGTTTGCTAATGCTAGTTGTTGGTAATGCTAGTTTAAGTGAGGGCTACAACAAACCAGGTCAAATGCAAATGCGAGTCCGCAAATTTGATCACTTTTTGCAAGTATCGCAGCAGATCTGAAGAGAAATATGTGGGAAGTATTTGTTGAAACAGAATATTACTAAAAAACATAAACATACCCGATGATCATGGTGCCCCGATATAATTAATGTATATTTTGCATAATATTTCTGAAATGCTAACGTTACTTGTAAGAAAACTGAAAGTAAATGTGTTTGAGTTGAAGCGGTGCAGACCAATCGGATTATAGCATCAAACTACCGCGAGAGCTATTCAAAAGCATACGAAGTGGTCCGCTCTCTATATAGCTCTCGCGATACTTTGGTACGCTGATCGGTCTGCAGTGTCTCTTTGGGCTGAGTATGTTTCCGTGTTCTTCTTCTTCTTCTTCCTTGATGTTTAACGGCGGTTGGCATCCAACTTCAATGGTGCATTACCGCCACTGTAGCCTACTGGAGTGAACCGGAGCTAGACAGAGATAAAGGGAACATGGCCACGAGAACTAGGGATGCTGAGGGTGATGCAGCACCCCCTGCCGCAGGGCCAGGACTGAGATTTTCCTTTTGCCCCTTGATCATCCCCAAGATACTTAATTTTTGTGATTATTTATTAAACTGTCCAGAAATAAATAGCCTTGTGCGGTTGTATTTTTATTTGCGCTCCTCGCGGCGCGCGTACATCTCCGCCTCACACTGACTGAATATCGCGTGAATGTTCACGCAATATAACCATAATTTTACATTCCGACTTGTAAAAACCATTCACGTCCTCGTTCCTTTTATGAGCTGTTTTCCGAAGCTTTCTCGCTTCTCAAGACGGCCACCGTCAATAAGCACTGCAAAAATAAAGCCGGCAACAGAAAAAAAATGGTTCTATCGGGAGCTCCAGAGAAGAAAAAGCAGCTTTGGGAGAAAAAAATACACATGGTTAGAACCAGTTACAGATGACCCTAAAAAAGGCGAGGAGTGCTGTGTATGTCACTGAAGTTTCACCATCACACATGGTGAGGGGGATGTAAGGAGGCATGAAGATGGTGAAACTCACAAGAGAAATGCACACCAAAGAAATATTAATGCTAGCTTGACAAGTTTTTTCTCTCCAACAAAAGATAGCAACTTAAATAAAATCACAGCAGCTGAAGTGACAAGTGTCTACCATAATGTAAAGCATGGTACGTTTATCGTATAGGTCAGGTGACTGTGCTACTAAACTAGCCCCGGTAATTTTCCCCGATTCAGAAATAGCTAAGAAGCTTGCTTGTGGAAGAACAAAGAGTGCATCCATTGTTACAGGTGTGCTTGCACCAGCATCTTTAGAAATTAGCTTGAAACAGTTAAATACGCCAATTATTGCAGATAGGCCACATTCTCTGCCACATTTCTCAATTGCGTCTGATGCATCAAACAACGGAACAAACAAATTATTCCCATTAGCATTACAATATTACACACCTGACCTAGGAGTGCAGAACAAACTGTTGGACTTTTATGATGACTGTAAGGAAGACTCTGAAGCGATTTTTAACCAGATCGTTTCAAGGCTTGAGGAGAGCAACCTGGGCTTAGAACGGATCTCTGCATAATCGGCGGACAACGCCAGCGTTAATTTTGGTGTGCATAACTCAGAGTACAAAAAACTGATGGACAAAAATGCGTCAATTATCAAGGCCAATTGCATGGCCCATATTCTGCACAACTGTGGGAGGCATGCAAGTGATGAGCTGAGAATTGACATTGAGAACGTAATCACAAAAGTATGCAACCACTTTTCGTCTTCAGCTAAATGTGCTGGCACCCATGTCAATTTTACCTTCACCCCCAACTGAAATCCTTTTGTAACATTCTAGTACTTCATACACTATGTCTTTCCTTGATTGTGACTTAAATGATTGAAAACTCTTTAGGACTGCACTAGAGTCTGAGCAAATTACAACTTTAGCTGGTCTTCTTTCTTCTATCCACTGTAGAGCCAACCAGATACCCATCAACTCCACTGTAAATACAGATACTTGGTCAGACAGTCTCTTCTGTACCTTGACTCCCATCTTTGGTACTCCAAATGCTGCACCCATTTGCCCAGACTGAGGATCCTTAGACCCATCTGTGTAAATATCCAGATACCCATTAAACTCCTCATTCAGATGATTATAAAACACTTCACATAAATCCACCTCCTCTCTACTCTTTAAGTGACTATATAATATCTGCAGGTCCACTATAGGTTCTACAAACAACCAAGGTGGTCTGACTGGCAACGGAACTGTTGGACTAAATTCCATACTCTCCAACCCCAAGTCTTTTCCAATAGCACCACATACCCATCCAAAACTCTGACTTTTAACCCTTTCATGCTCCCAGCATACCTGCATTACTACTCTAGTGGGGTGGGACCTACCATGTCCTTATAGGTTTGCCCAGTAGTTAGCTGCCAACTGTTCCCTCCTTAAATGTAAAGGCATCTCGCCCATCTCTACTTGCAATGCCACTGCAGGTGACGTCCGAAAAGCCCCACTACATATTCTAAGTGCTTGGGTTTGTATTGCTTCCAATTTAGTCAGTGTAGTTCTTGCTGCATCTCTATATGCTATACAACCATAATCTATAACAGACTTAATCAGTGCAACATATATCTCCCTCAATGATTGCCTGCTCGCCCCCCAATCCACTCCAGTCAAACATCTAATCACATTTAATACTTTTTTACACTTTACTATAACTTTCTCTATATGACCCGCCCATGTTAACCTAGTATCAAAAACTATTCCCAAAAACCTAAAGTACTCTTTCTCCAGAACATGTCCATATTATTTAAGTAAGGGCAAAAATTCTCCAGAAACGGTTTTACATGTGCATTTACAACCCTAGGATTTCTCCCTATAATGAAATGGTCTGTTATTGGCTTATTTGAAAGGGTTATGAATAAGTTTTCAGCTAATTTCTCACACAGCAGGAAGGAAACACAGGGAGGAAAATATATATTTCAATACTTTACACAGTTACAATCCAATACGTAATACAATACGCAGTTATAGCGTCGGGTAATTATACTGCATATAAAATGCAGGCATCAGGGAGCCACTATTAATATGAAACTGCTTTCAAATGCACGATCGCTTTTTACTTTCACTTTCGAGATTTGCGATCGCACAAACTCTGTTTATACTATGGAGCAGCAGTACTTACCACACATTTTACAAGATCAGATGCTTTTCAGTGGTGCTCTGTAAATCATTCTCCATCATCCTCAGTCATCTCTTCTTACTCTGTTTATGTGGCAAGTTAAATCTTATGCACTGTAATGTCCCTTTAGTGGCTCGCGTTATTTTATTTTATTTTATCCCTGCACATCACATCCCCTGCACAGCCTGGAACATAACATTTAGTGATCTGCCATTTTCACTGTTGTCCTCGCTTCGCTTGATTCTTCACAATACTTGCAGAACTTCTGATGGTTTGGCTGGTGTCTGGTATAGAACATGGGCGGGTATATGCAAATGTTGGGGGCGTAACTATTAGTGATCCCAACTGTTACGTCACAGTCGGTGTTATGTTCTGATTCGCCTATTTTTCAGTGGTCTTTTTTATTCACAAGATTTACATAAGGAGGAAACAATGGTTGTTTGAGGCTCACGGTATGTCATTCCCATGTACATAACTCTTATTATTCAACTATGCCAAGGTAAATACAGTTTTCCATTCTATGGCACCTTTAAAATTCACAAGAAAACTTTCCTCTCCTGGAAAGACTCAGTAAAATGGGCCAAATAAAGAGGCTTCCTTTTTAGTAGAGCATATCGTAGTACAGCAAATAAACGAAATAGTTTTACTGTTCTGACAACAGTCTACAGAGTCGTGTAACAGTCTCAATCATGGGCATGAACACCATGTTTTACCTTGAGCAGACTATGTGCAAACAGAATTCATTAAATTGGCTGATGCGTTATCAGGAATTAATAAATCAGAGTTTTTTAAAATTATGTACAGTTCCAATATTAACAAATAAGAAATACAATTTATTTATTCTGGCAAAAAGACTTACAGAATATTGACAGGATTGACAGCAAAATTGTTCCCGTTTCAGTGTTTCAAGCAGTGCACACTGATTTCTGTCAGCAACATTGTAACAAGACTATATGAGGTGAGAGAATACGAGTAACAAGCTGCTCATGCGTCTGATGTGAACACTTAATTGTTAACATGGGTGCTGGAAAATACAGGCTGCTCAGATGCTGTTGACACTTGCTGTGTGCAGCGGGCCCTTCAGTTTGCCACAGTTCCTTCTATATGGGAGCTTGAGGTCTTTTTCTCATGCGAAGTATAACACAGATTACAGACACAGAAATTAAAAATAAAATAATGCAAACACAGATTACTGATATATGCCATTGGTGTGCATTTGTTTCTGGTTCTTGGTTTGCTTGATCAGTAGAGTTGCTTCCTTTTTCTACTGTTGATTCTGTAACAAAAGTTCAGGAAAAAAACAACAACATTACTGCACTGTGATAAAGACAACAGATGTGTCTATAATTCATACGGTATACAGTAGCATTCAGAATGGAACCCAGGCTGTTTTTATTTTAAATGTGCTGCATGTAAATTTTTGACTGACTACTAAAGCATAAAAATATGTTTGCAGATATTTAGGAAACATGCTAAGTTCACATACTTGTTTATCTGAAAAAACAAAGCTACAGCCAGTTATTCTACTTTGAAAATGTGCGCTTTGTCATTTATTAATTGAGAAAAATGAACCAGTGTTGCATATCTGTGAGTGGCAGAAGTATGTGAATCTTTGCTTTCTGGTTTTTTTTTTCTTGTAACTGCTGATCAGTCCTGCACAGCATCTTGAAGGAATTTCAGCCCATTCCTCAGTACAGAACTGCTTCAACTCTGTGATGTTGATGGATTTCCTATGAACTGCTTGCTTCAGGTCCTTTCAGTTGCATTAAGGTCCAAACTTTGACTCAGCCATTCCAAAAGATTAACTTTGTTCTTCTTTAACCATTCTTTAGTAGAACAACTTGTGTGCTTGGTGTCATTGTCTTGCTACAATATCCACCTTTTCTTGAGATTCAGTTCACAGACAGATGTCCTGACATTTTCCTTCAGAATTTGCTGATATAATTCAGAATTCATTGTTCCATCATCAATGATGACAAGTCGTCCTGCCCAGACGCAGCAAACCAGGCCCAAGCCATGATACTACCACCACCAGGTTTCACAGATGGGATCAGGTTCTTATGCTGGAGTGTGTTCTTTTCTCCAAACATAATGCTTCTCATTTAAACCAAAACAGTTCTATTTTAGTCTCATCTGTCCACAAAATATTTCTCCAGTAACTCTCTGGCTTGTCCACGTGATCTTTACCAAACTGCAGACGGGCAGCAGTGTTTTAGTGTTTTTTGAGAGCAGTGGTTTTCTCCTTGTGCCATGCACACAATGGTTGTTCAGTGTTCTCCTGATGGTGGACTCATGAACATTAACATTAGCCAATAACCTTTAGTTGCTTAGAAGTTACACTGGAGTCCTTTGCTACCTCATGGACTTTAGGAGTGATCTTTGTTTGTCGACCACTTCTGGGGAGGGAAACAGTGGTCTTGACTTTCCTCCATTTGTACACAATCTGTCTGACTGTGGATTTGTGGAGTCCAAACTCGTTAGAGATGGTTTTGTAACCTTTTCCAGCAACAGCAAGTCCTCAGAGATCTCTTTTGTCCGTGCCATGATTCACTTCTACAAACATGATCAGACTTTGATAGACCCCTGTTCTCTAAATAAAACAGGGTACACACTGACACCTGATAGTCATTCCACTGAATGAAAACACCTCTGAACAGATACACTCTAATTTCACCTTCAAATTAACTGCTATTCCAAGATATTCACAAACATTTGCCACTCACTAATATGTAATATCAGATCATTTTCCTGAATAAATAAATGACAAAGTGTATATTTTCATCTCATTTGTTTGATTGGGTTCTCTTCTTTCAGGACTTGTATGAAAATCTGATGATGTTTTGGGTTATTTTTATGCAGAGATATAGAACATTTCAAAGGGTTCACAAACTTTCAAGCAGCACTGTACAGTATATCACTATTTGCACTTAGTGGAAAGAGTCACGCCACCGCCATAGTATTTCAACACCCCATGGTTGCCAGTTGGTGGAAAACAAATCATATGGCAGCCATAGAAGCGAGTAAATGAACAGGGTCAGAGACGGCAGATTCTACCCGATCTACAATGCCTCTGCATCCATCTAAAAGCTCTTTGACCACACAGCTCTTTGACATCAACATACAGTTTAAGGCTTGTTTCCTTTATAATTGTCAATATTACATACTACACCTTTAAAACTTCAAACATAAATAAACTATTTTTACACACCGTTAATGAGCAGCCATACAGTCTCCTGTTTTGAATCAGATGAGTGTATGATGAAGCAGCTGAACTCTCCTGCATCAGTGTGTTGAAGATTTATGAGCTTGATGGAAAAGTTTCCTCTC
This sequence comes from Onychostoma macrolepis, assembly GCF_012432095.1. Taxonomy (NCBI): domain Eukaryota; kingdom Metazoa; phylum Chordata; class Actinopteri; order Cypriniformes; family Cyprinidae; genus Onychostoma; species Onychostoma macrolepis. The sequence goes on along the minus strand of NC_081176.1, from coordinate 25,836,120 downwards.
AGATACTCATCAGGGAAAGTTTTAGCTCTGTTCTTGTACCGTGGGTTCTGTTCTGCTACTGAATCATTACCCCTAATTAAATCATAAATAGTCTCACTGCCATTGTGTCTCCAAAGCACACTAATGTCTTGAACTTTAAGATCATGTTCAGTTGAAGAACACGGCAGGACAACAGAACCTCCAATAACAGCCTCTACTGTGACCTGCAGACACACTGAAATCACACAAACTTTAATTGTAAAAACACAGTCTGACATTTATACATGTGGCATAAATTTAACTTTCAAATGTAGTTTGGTTTGTACTTACCTTTATTTATCAGCGCAGCAAACACACAGATGGAGCACCAACTGCAGAAACAGACCAAAAACACGTTCCTTTAACTTTCTTGATCTCAACCAGTAGATCATGACATTGTTTGAGATAAGCAGAACTGATCACCAGGGATCATGACAGTTAGAAATGCTCTCTGACTTGCTATGACGTCAATACTCTCACAACATTAAAAGCCTGATGGGAAGTGACTGCCGAAAATAATGCACATCGGTTTAGTTCCAACCCTGCTCCAACACACATCCCATGTAGTTTTCAAATAAGCCAGAAGGACTTGATTAGCTGGATCAGGGGCCTGTACCATGAAAAATAATATACATTCTCTCTTTAAATATAACTATAAACTAACTTCACAAGTTTCACTTGTGACTGCACTGATAAAGCAAGATAATGTCTTTTATTTGTCCTCTTTCATGGACAAGTACTTTCTTCAGTGTAAATGCATTTAAAGGGCTGGTTGATTGCGATTTCACTTTTTTAACGTTAGTTAGTGTGTAATGTTGCTGTTTGAGCATAAACAATATCTGCAAAGTTGCGGCGCTGAAAGTTCAATGCAAACGTAGATATCGTCTTTTAAAATTCAGTTTAATGTCTACAAATATGGCTTGTAGGAACTACAACGAGTTACTTCCCAGGTCCGTTATGTCACGGACCCAGATAAACCCCGCCCTTGGGAACATGCAGCAAAGGGGCGAGGCCATGTTGTGCTGCTTCAGAGAAGAGGAAGAAAACTAGGGGTGCACGTAAAAATCTATTCATATATGAATCGCAATTCTGTCTTCTAACGATTCTAATGGATTCACAAGTTTCAAAATCATATGTTCTGAAGCAGCAGTTCTTAATACTGTTCCTCGCATCCCCCTGCTCTGCACACGCTCTGCATCTCTCTCTCATTCAGATCGTGAGACACTTATTTTCACATAGCTATGAGAAGCGTTATACATGGATGCGCGTGCGGTTGCTGTGCTGTAAAGATTTAAATCAGGATAAAACCGAAGCAGTAGCACTTACAAATAACAGTGTATCAAACAGGAATCATGGTGGATGGCCCAACCATATAAACCATATAAACATTCACCGCACTACCTAGATATTCAGCTGGCTGACGAATCCTAAATTTAGGTCAAATAAATGCTATTTAAAACATGAGATATGCATCAAATGGTTATTTATATACATAAATATTCATGACTGTAACCACAGAAAAAACAGTGTTGATTTTGTGGGGAAAATGAATAAAACTTTACAGTACTACAGCTATTTCTCTATTCTGCCATGTTTAAACTTTTGGCTCAACTCACAAACTTGGCTATCAAAATTATCTTGGAGTTTCCCAGTTGTAAATATGACTTGAGATGCTGTTCAAGTCCAATTTCTGACAAGGAAACTTGTAATTAAGATAATTCCTATAGCACATGAAGGCAGCATTGTTGCCTCACATAACACACCTAATTAAGATGCCCCACCACCATTAATATTTCTCTTTACCACAAACATGGTTTCTACATATTTATAAAGCTAATTTTAGTTTTTAAGACTAAGACGAAACTGTGATTGTGTCGTGTGACACTCTGTGTCATGTTCAGTGTGGACAAACTGTTTGTCACTGAAGTTACATTCCATTTTAAAGTAATGAAACCCTGCATAGACTTCACTAAATCTTAACACATTTATCAAATGGTTATCCCTTAATAACATGTATTTTAATATTTCGATATTATTTTTATTTTGATGTGGAATTAACTGGATTTTATTTGCCAATTGTCACTAAATTGTCAAAATGCATCAAATTTAAACTTAAAACTTCACAATTTATGTTATTAATAGCCTCCTGAATGTTGTATTATAATGCTAAACTCTGAACATGATTCAGCAGTAAATGTTCTTGTTTTTAAGGGAGCATCTTCACCCATCCTCCCCTACTGGTAAAATCTTTAATATCTTGAATACACTTTAAGACTCAGTCAGTCAAACTGAGTAAACTGTTCACTAAACTGAACTAAACTGCACATGCCCGGAACAAAGGCAATACCACATGCTAATGCTAATGGCTAAATCAAAATAATAGTTACAGCTATTTCTTTGAGTATTAACCTGTAACTCGTTAATAAACCAAACCATGAGGAATGCATTAATGACACTGAAAATGTTTGCTAATGCTAGTTGTTGGTAATGCTAGTTTAAGTGAGGGCTACAACAAACCAGGTCAAATGCAAATGCGAGTCCGCAAATTTGATCACTTTTTGCAAGTATCGCAGCAGATCTGAAGAGAAATATGTGGGAAGTATTTGTTGAAACAGAATATCACTAAAAACATAAACATACCCGATGATCATGGTGCCCGATATAATTATTGTATATTTTGCATAATATTTCTGAAATGCTAACGTTACTTGTAAGAAAACTGAAAGTAAATGTGTTTGAGTTGCAGCGGTGCAGACCAATCGGATTATAGCATCAAACTACCGCGAGAGCTATTCAAAAGCATACGAAGTAGTCCGCTCTCTACATGGCTCTCGCGATACTTTGTTACGCTGATCGGTCTGCAGTGTCTCTTCAGGCTGAACGCACCTATGTTTCCGTGTTCTTCTTCTTCTTCTTCTTCTTCTTCCTTGATGTTTAACGGCGGTTGGCATCCAACTTCAATGGTGCATTACCGCCACTGTAGCGGACTGAGATTTTCCTTTTGCCCCTTGATCATCCCCAAGATACTTAATTTTTGTGATTATTTATTAAACTGTCCAGAAATAAATAGCCTTGTGCGGTTGTATTTTTTTTGCGCTCCTCGCGGCGCGCGTACATCTCCGCCTCACACTGACTGAAATACATGTGAATGTTCACGCAATATAACCATAATTTTACATTCCGACTTGTAAAAACCATTCACGTCCTCGTCCCTTTTATGAGCTGTTTTCCGAAGCTTTCTCGCTTCTCAAGACGGCCACCGTCAATAAGCACTGCTCTTTAATTGAGCTCTCTGGTCAAACGTGCTCAAACCACTGCAGTCTGTAGCCTAATGTAATCTATTAACTACACACATCATAACGTTTTAGGCAAGTAGGCTATCCATATTATGACAAAATATTTTAATAAGGCTGAATTTGAATTTAACCTGATCAAGCTTAATAAAAAGACATTTTAAGTTTAATTATAACGCGCATGTCCACTATTATTCAAACAACGAACAAATTATACAGCGAACAAAGAACATTTACATTATCAAAGAATATTACGGAAGCATATGGAAGCCCGTTTCTATGGAAGCCCGTTTCCGCCACTGAATAAAAAAATAAAAAAGGTTATTGCGACTTTTTATCTCAGAATTCTGACTTTTTTTCTCAGAATTCTGACTTCTTTTCTCAGAATTGTGAGATATAAACTCGCAATTCTGACTTTTTTTCTCAGAATTCTGAGATATAAAGTCGCAATTCTGAGATATAAACTCGCAATTCTGAGATATAAACTCGCAATTCTGACTTTTTTTCTCAGAATTCTGAGATATAAAGTCGCAATTCTGAGATATAAACTCGCAATTGCGACTTTTTATCTCGCAATTCTGACTTTTTTTCTCGCAATTGCGAGTTTATATCTCACAACTCTGACTTTCTCTCACAATAGGAAACTCCGTGTAAGGCTTTGCAGTGCTTTGTTCAATTTGCACTATCAAAATGAACTAGATAAATGCTGCGTCCGAATATGATTGTTGAACAAACATACAAATGACTAATTATTCTCCATTTCCGTGTTCTGCGCTCGCGGTTGGACAGTACCATTACCGCCGGGCAGGGTGCGGGAGGGGGCACGCACAGCTTTCAGACACAATATTCTTCATTTCTTTATATTTCTGAGTTTGAGGCGCGGGTGGATTTCCTTCACTCTCGCATAAAAGCGCTTTCATCTCTGTTCTTGCTCTAGAATTATCTTATCTCCTGTATTTAATGTTGTAAGATATCGACCAAGCAAGGCATCTCCGATGAAAATTGTAATTCCTTAATTTATTTACAATTTTCATCGGAGATGCTAATCGATATCTAACGTAACTCAGAGATAAAAGTAGCGCGAGAGTGATCGCATTCATTCACACTCATGTTACAATAATACGCTCTTTACTTGACAGCTGTTGTTAAAATAACGCGATAGGAGCTGCCTCAAACTCAGAAATATAAAGAAATGAAGAATATTGTGTCTGAAAGCTGTGCGTGCGTCCCTCCGCACCCTGCCGGCGGTAATGGTACTGTCCAACCGCGAGCGCAGAACACGGAAATGGAGAATAATTAGTCATTTGTATGTTTGTTCAACAATCATATTCGGACGCAGCATTTATCTAGTTCATTTTGATAGTGCAGGTGACTGTGCTACTAAACTAGCCCCGGTAATTTTCCCCGATTCAGAAATAGCTAAGAAGCTTGCTTGTGGAAGAACAAAGAGTGCATCCATTGTTACAGGTGTGCTTGCACCAGCATCTTTAGAAATTAGCTTGAAACAGTTAAATACGCCAATTATTGCAGATAGGCCACATTCTCTGCCACTTTTCTCAATTGCGTCTGATGCATCAAACCACGGAACAACCAAATTATTCCCATTAGCATTACAATATTACACACCTGACCTAGGAGTGCAGAACAAACTGTTGGACTTTTATGATGACTGTAAGGAAGACTCTGAAGCGATTTTTAACCAGATCGTTTCAAGGCTTGAGGAGAGCAACCTGGGCTTAGAACGGATCTCTGCATAATCGGCGGACAACGCCAGCGTTAATTTTGGTGTGCATAACTCAGAGTACAAAAAACTGATGGACAAAAATGCGTCAATTATCAAGGCCAATTGCATGGCCCATATTCTGCACAACTGTGGGAGGCATGCAAGTGATGAGCTGAGAATTGACATTGAGAACGTAATCACAAAAGTATGCAACTACTTTTCGTCTTCAGCTAAACGTATGCAAGAATTAAAGGATGTGTTTGAGTTTGTGGAAGAGGAGCACACTACTCTTTACAAGGATGTGCCGACAAGGTGGCTAAGCTTGTGGCCTACTGTCAAGTGCCTACACGACTCCTGATCAGCTATCAAAAGTTATTTTTTATCTCTTGGAGAAGAGCGCTGTCCATCAGCAATTTGGAAATTGCTCGCAAATGGCGAGGATGGAGAGGACGTGCCCTGTGAACTCCAGGCATACCTGATGTTTTTGCAAAATAGCCTCAAAGTTTTTTTCGACGCCGTACTTAACATTGAGGGAGACAAGACAACTGTGTGTGAACTTTTCGAGTTGATGACCGATCTCAAATTGAAACTCGCGCAAAGGGAAAAGGATAGATTCTTTGGATTGGAGACAAGCACTCTCTTGCAACAGTTTCCTACCGCACAGGCCGCTGTTATAGAGCAGGAATTTCTTATGTTCTATCAAAGAGCGCTTGCTTACCTAAACAAGTGGTTTGATTTCACTGATGGCAACTACCTAAAGCACATCTCATGCCTGGCTATCAAACAGGAATTTAGCTTCCAAGACCTTCGTGGAGCAGCTGAAGTATTAAAAATTAGCTTTAAACTGGACATGAACCAGCTGTATGATGAATTCTGTGTTCTTTTGCCACTCGTAAAGGAAATCGCAGCAACAACAAATCCTGTTGCATCAAAGTGGACAGCTCTGCTGAAGGACGTTAGTGCCCCAAACATGACAGCTCTGGCATCTTTGGATTTGAGCATTCCTGTCTCCAACGCATTCATGGAAAGGGTGTTTTCTCTGATGACGCCTGCGTGGACAGAGACAAGGAACCGTGGAAATGTGCTGTTTAAGGCTTAGATTATTTTTCCACTTTATATTTAGATTGAATAGGTCTAGTACCATAGAACCTGTGCCAAACTGAGTGACGTACGTTGATGATGTCTGTTCACAGCGCCGTCATTAACTTTTTTTAACTTCTATTAGCTATTTAAAGCATGTTATCATCACTGCAAGAAGACATGTTGTATAAAATCATCATATATTTACATGGAATAATATATTAAGTTATCACTCCCTTGTGTCTCGCATTGTCCCGCAAAATCACGTCGGCTGTCCTGCAACAGAGCAATAGCCAGGTGGTCACCCTATTCAAGTACCACATGTTCAACAGATTCAATACTGTCACAAAATTCACATCTTCCTGATATATGCTTACCTAAGATATGCAAGCACTTATTTAACCCACAATGTCCAATCTTTAAGCTAGTGAAAATTATTTCTTCCCTTCAGTTTCTTCCAGTGATCTTCCCTGTCCCAACCTTCTGTTGTATACTGTATAATTGTCTCCCTTTTCCCTCTCTATGCCAATTACTCCGGCACTTTTTCATAATTTCCATCCAGATTTTTGTTTTAGCTTCTGCTTTACTTATTGAGATTGATATATCAACATATTCTCTTTTACTGGCTTGTTTTGCCAAACCATCTACCATTTCATTTCCTTTAACCCTTATATGTGCTGGCACCCATGTCAATTTTACCTTCACCCCCAACTGAAATCCTTTTGTAACATTCTAGTACTTCATACACTATGTCTTTCCTTGATTGTGACTTAAATGATTGAAAACTCTTTAGGACTGCACTAGAGTCTGAGCAAATTACAACTTTATCTGGTCATCTTTCTTATATCCACTGTAGAGCCAACCAGATACCCATCAACTCCACTGTAAATACAGATACTTGGTCAGACAGTCTCTTCTGTACCTTGACTCCCATCTTTGGTACTCCAAATGCTGCACCCATTTGCCCAGACTGAGGACCGTTAGACCCATCTGTGTAAATATCCATTAAACTCCTCATTCAGATGATTATAAAACACTTCACATAAATCCACCTCCTCTCTACTCTTTAAGTGACTATATAATATCTGCAGGTCCACTATAGGTTCCACAAACAACCAAGGTGGTCTGACTGGTTTTACATGTGCATTTACAACCCTAGGACTTCTCCCTAGAATGAAATGGTCTGTTATTGGCTTATTTGGAAGGGTTATGAATAAGTTTTCAGCTAATTTCTCACACAGCAGGAAGGAAACACAGGGAGGAAAATATATATTTCAATAATTTCTCTCGCAGTTATATTGTCGGGTAATTATACTGTATATAAAATGCAGGCATCAGGGAGCCGCAATTAATATGCGGGGCACTGAAACCGCTTTCAAAAGCACGATCGCTTTTTACTTTCACTTTCGCTTTCGAGATTTGCGATCGCACAAAGTTTATACTATGGAGCAGCAGTACTTACCACACATTTTACAAGATCAGATGCTTGTCAGTGGTGCTCTGTAAATCATTCAACATCATCCTCAGTCATCTCTATACTTACTCTATTTATGTGTTAAGTGAAATCTTATGTACTGTAATGTAACAGGCTACTGCTAGCAAGGAGCTAACCATGTCCCTTTAGTGGCTCACATTATTTTATTAGAACATGTTATTTGCTTTCCGTGCCTTTCTGAATTCAGACACCAACCCATCCCTGCACTTCACATCCCCTGCACAGCCTGGAACATAACATTTATTTCCATGATCTGCCATTTTCGCTGTTGTCCTCGCTTGTTTCTTCACAACACCTGCAGAACTTCTGATGATTCAGCTGGTGTCTGGTATAGAACATGGGTATATGCAAATGTTGGGGGCGTAACTATTGGTGATCTCTACTGTTATGTCACAGTCGGTGTTATGTTCTGATTCGCCTATTTTTCAGTGGTCTTTTTTATTCACAAGATTTACATAAGAAGGAGGAAACAATGGTTGTTTGAGGCTCACGGTATGTCATTTCCATGTACAGAACTCTTATTATTCAACTACGCCAAGGTAAATACAGTTTTCCATTCTATGGCACCTTTAAAATTCACAAGAAAACGTTCCTCTCTTGGTATAAGACTCAGTAAAATGGGCCAAATAAAGAGGCTTCCTTTTTAGTAGAGCATATCGTAGTACAGCAAATAAAATAAATAATTTGACTGTTCTGACAGCAGTCTACAGAGCCGTGTAACAGTCTCAATCATGAGCATGAACACCATGTTTTACCTTGAGCAGACTATGTGCAAACAGAATTCACTAAACTGGCTGATGCATTATCAGGAATGAATAAATCAGAGTTTTTTTTTTTTAAATGATGTACAGTTCCAATAATAACAAATAAGAAATACATAAAGAATACTAAAAGTATTTATTCTGGCAAAAACACTTGTGGTACAGAATATTGACAGGATTGACAGCAAAATTGTTCCCATTTCAATGTTTCAAGATCTCGTTCTGTTATACAATAAGAATAAGCAGTGCACATTGATTTCTGTCAGCAACATTGTAACAAGACTATATGAGGTGAGAGAATACGAATGACATGCTGCTCATGCTTCGGATGTGAACGCTTATTTGTTAACATGGGTGCTGGAAAATACAGGCTGCTCAGATGCTGTTGACACTTGCTGTGTGCAGCGGGCCCTTCAGTTTGCCACAGTTCCTTCTATATGGGAGCTTGAGGTCTTTTTCTCAAATGAAATATGACAGATTCTTAAAGACACAAAAAATATTAAAAATAAAAAAATGCAAACACAGATTATTGATAGATACCATCGGTGTGCTTTTTTTTTCTGGTTCTTGGTTTGCTTGTTGAGTAGAATTGCTTGCTTTTTCTACTGTTGATTCTGCAACAAAAGTTCAGGGGAAAAAAACAACAACATTACTGCACTGTGATAAAGACAACAGATGTGTCTATAATTCATACGGTATACAGTAGCATTCAGAATGGAACCCAGGCTGTTTTTATTTTAAAGGTGCTGCATGTAATTTTTTGACTGACTACTAAATCATAAAAAATATGTTTGCAGATAGTTCACATATAGCATGCTAAGTTCACATACTTGTTTCTCTGAAAAAACAAAGCTACAGCCAGTTATTCTACTTTGAAATGCACGTTCCGTGTCGGAATGTCTGTTTTTGTTTTAGTCTGTGTGACTCCGCCCACTGCCAGTTTACCCAACAGTATTTAGGAGTGTCTGTACACTGTGCAGATAGCCTGTCTTGTTGGCATAGGCTTGTCACACAGCCTACTGATAAATGAATACTGCCATTTTAGTGCGAATAGAATTTACTGTAATCCAATCAAAGGTGACAAAAATGTTTGCTTTGTCATTTAATAATTGAACCAGTGTTGCATATCTGTCAAAAGTATGTGAATCTTTGCTTTCTGCTTTTTTTCTTTCTTTCTTTCTTGTAACTGCTGATCAGTCCTGCACAGCAGCTTGTAGGAATTTCAACTCTGTGATGTTGATGGATTTCCTCCTATGAACTGCTTGCTTCAGGTCCTTTCACTTGCATTAAGGTCCGAACTTTGACTCAGCCATTCCAAAAGATTAACTTTGTTCTTCTTTAACCATTCTTTGGTAGAACAACTTGTGTGCTTGGTGTCATTGTCTTGCTGCAAAATCCACCTTCTCTTGCGATTCAGTTCACAGACAGATGTCCTGACATTTTCCTTTAGAATTTGCTGATATAATTCAGAATTCATTGTTCCATCATCAATGATGACAGGTCGTCCTGCCCAGATGCAGCACAACAGGCGCACCATGATACTACCACCACCAGGTTTCACAGATGGGATCAGGTTCTTATGCTGGAATGCTTTTGTTCTTGTGTTCTTTTCTCCAAACATAACGCTTCTCATTTAAACCAAAAAGTTCTATTTTGTTCTCATTTGTCCACAAAATATTTCTCCAGTAGCTCTCTGGCTTGTCCACATGATTTTAATCAAACTGCTAATCCTAGAGATTCACAAACATTTGCCACTCACAAATATGTAGTATCAGATAATTTTCCTGAATAAATAAATGACAAAGTGTATTTCCTCTTCAGGAACTCGAGCTGCGTCCAAGAACGCTAGGGGAACGCCTCCAGCGTGACCACGCTCTGATACAAATGTAATCTGTCCAAAGGATGGGCGAGATGTCACGGGCGGGTGACGTAATGGCCAGGAGGCATAAAAGCACGTGCGGTGGAACCGGCGTCAGCTTTTGTCATTCAGCTACCGCTACTCTGTGTGTCTGTCGATCTGTGTTGTGAGTCTTATTTAGTGTTGTTTGTCACTTGAAATAAGCTCCACAATGTCTAAAGTGCAGAGAAACTAGCACTTGGGCGAGAGCAGATCGCATTACAGGCTGTGTTTTTCACTAACAGTCCGTGTGTTGGTCTGCTTGAGAGCAGAGCACGCAGAGTCAGCTCTCGAGGCTTGTGAGCGTTTGTCGCTGCGTATGCTTACTCTCAGAGGGCTCTCTTTGAGGAGGGAGCTTTCACATGCGTTCCTTGCGTTGCCGGATCGCAGATGGATCAGGTGGAGGGAATGAAGGCAGGCGAGCCCCTATCTTCTTCCTTCCCATCAGATCCAGCGCCCGCTCTCTGGGTTCGAAGCCCGCGGTACTTCCCCAGAGAGAGGCGCGACGCTCCGCCTGTCTTTCTCCGAGAAGGTAGACGTGGTGAATGGTGTCGATGAGCTTTGTAAAATCGCAGTGTTTGCACAAGCTTATTATGAACGAGGTTGTCATTATAGCAGTGTCACTGCTTAGGAACGGAGTTTGCGCTGTCAGCTCGAAAAAAAGGGGCTGATCGTGCTTCTCCCGCCGTATGATCTCGCGGTTAAAAGAACCGGTCCGCCGCTGCTGAGGCACGGCGGCGAATGAGATCGCGGGGATCGCACATAGATCTGGCGGACGGGTTGGAGACGGGTTCGCCCTCTCTCCACCTGCAATCCTCAGATCTAGCGCTCTCGCTCGGGGCTGGAAGCCCGCAGTGCGGTTCTTCCTCCTTTGAGTGAGAGCTCACTGTTGCAGCACGCGTTGCCGAGGCGGCAGCGTGCATTATGTCATTCTCGTTCGTTTCATGAATCCTTTCATATCAGACCGTGTTTACTTGTCTGGTTGTTTTTCTCCATTTAATTTTGAGGAATTAAATGATCTATTTCATCTAACTAGGAGAAGTTAGATGTGTATGTGTAAGGAGCCTAAGAAAACTTGGGATTTTCTCGAGTAAGAGCTTGTTTTACTAATGTTTTACTTCTCTTCCTCTGAGGAGGTTGATGTGGTCAGCAGGGGCTGCTGAGCGGAGCAGCCCCAACCGTGTTCCAGCTCCTCCTATAGGGAGCGTCACTTCTCGTACTCCCCAGTATGTTGGAGTCAGAGTGGCGCTCCCGGGCCGAGGCCTTCTAGCAGAAGGCGGATCTGCGGACCGTCACTCTCGCTGGATAGTCTTTGGCTAAAAACATCCTGCTGCCTATGGCCCAGGACTTCTGAGGGCCGGCCTCTCTGGGGAATTGCGGCATACACGGTGCCCGTCTCTCCTCAGTGCCCTCAGGAGATCGGTCTGCCAACCCTGCCACGTACAGTGTTCCAGGGCGCAGCGATCTCCAGCGAGCATACATCTCAGTTTCTTCTGCCCGGAAACGTACCGGAGCTGAGATGCTCGCCACCCCTTCGGGGGTCTCTAGAGCAGCTAGTTTGGCTTTCTCCTGCTGGTGTGCCGTTCCAGGATACCGAACTAGCCGCTTTGATTATACCAGATGCCAGTCTCCAGAGACTGGTTCCCTTAGTAGGCACCTGGCGGTGTGGGAGCCCCTGCCAAGCGTGTCTCATTGGGTCCTGCATTGCAGGCTCTGGTTCTACCAGTCTAGTCTTCCTTGAAGATGATGTGAGTCTGAGGACAGTCGCTTCAATAGGAGACTTCGGCTGAGGCAGTCCTGGTGCCCATGGCCCAGAACTTATGAGGGCAGTCCCCTCTGGGGAAGAACGGCGTACACCGCGGTACACGGTGCCCGTCTCTCCTCAGTGCCCTCAGGAGATCGGTCTGCCAACCCTGCCACGTCAGTGTTCCAGGGCGCAGCGATCTCCAGCGAGCACACATCTCAGTTTCTTCCGCGGAGCTGAGATGCTCGCCACCCCCTTCAGGGGTTTCTAGAGCAGCTGGCGTGCCGTTCCAGGACACCGAGCTAGCCGCCCTGGTTATACCAGAGGCCAGTCTTGAGAAACTGGTTCCCTTAGTAGACTATTTGGCAGCGTGAAAACTACTGCCAAATGTGTCTCCATGGGACCTGCATACTGTAGAAAGAGGCTACAGAATCCAGTTTGGTTCTCCTCCGCCTCGTTTCAACGGGTTGAATCCCACTCTGGTGGGCCCCGAGCAGGTTCTGGTAATGGAGCAGTAGAGTACTCTCTTGAGAGAGGAGGCCATCGAGGTGGTCCCTCCTTACGAAAGAGATTCCGGGTTCTACAGCCGGTACTTCATAGTTCCCAAGAAGGATGAAGGGTTGGCGTCCCATTTTAGATCTGCATCAGTTGAACCACTCAGTCAGCAGACTGAAGTTCAAGATGCTCAAACAGGTCGTGTCTCAGATCATGTCCGCGAACGGGTTTGTCGCGATCGATCTAAAAGACGCATACTTCCATATCTCCAACCTTCCCACTCACAGGGAGTTCCTGAGGTTTGCTTTCGGTAAGCTCACCAATATCGGGTTCTTCCTTCGCCTAACACTCACCACGCACTTTTACAAAGTGTGTGGATGCCGTTAGCTCCGTTGCGGCTACAAGGCATCCGCATATCCACTTTGGTTGATTCTTGCTCTATCAGAGCAGATGGCGGCTCAACATCGAGATGTTGTTCTTGCTCACATGAAAGTGTTGGGGTTAAGACTGAACGCCAAGAAGAGTGTGCTTTCTCCATTACAGAGAACCACTTATCTTGGTGTGGTGTGGGATTCGACCACGATGCAGGCATGTGTGTCCCCTGCTCGGATCGAGTCAATCCTCACAGCAGTCAGGAAAGTGAAAGAAGGCCAGTCACTCAACAGTGGTGGCTCAAGACCAAGGGTTCTCCCAAGGGAAAACCGCTTCACATGATCAAGGTCACGTGGTGGTGCCTACGTGCCTTAGACATGTGGAGACATCCTTGGTTCTTGTCTCAGGGCCTGGTGTTGGGAGCTCCGTGTTGCTGCGTACGCTAGCGACGGACGTGTCCCTCACCCTGCCCGCAGTCTGTGGAGTACTCGCCGTCTCATGTGGCACTTCAACTGCCTGGAGATGCTGGCGGTGTTTCACAGAAACACTTTCTCCCAGACCTAGAGATCGCCGGTGTTGGTGCGATAGCACCGAAAACACTGCGGTGGTCTCTTACATCAACCACCGAGGAGGTCTGCGTTCACGCCCCCTGCACAGGCTGGCGTACCAGATCCTTGGGTGGTCCCAGGACAAACTCCTCTCGCTGAGAGCAGTTCACATGCCTGGGCATCTCAGTGTGGGAGCAGACATCCCGTCGAGGCAGGGGCTGAGGCCCGGGGAATGGATGCTTCACCCTGAGGGGTGAAGCACATTTGGAGAGTGTTTGGCCAGGCTCAGGTGGACCTCTTCGCTACTCAGGTAAGTATACAGCGCATGTCCCCTCTGGTACTCTCTAAATTCATCCAGCTCCACTGGGGCTGGATGCCATGGTACAGACGTGGCCGAGGCTTCGTCTGTACATTTTCCCGATCGCTCTGCTCCCGGGAGTTCTGGCGAGAGTGCGCTGGCACGAGGTCAGTCTACTTCTGGTAGCACCGTTCTGGCCGGGCCGAGTATGGTTCTCGGACCTGATTTCTCTCCTCGACGGCTCTCCATGGGAGATTCCGTCAGGAGGATCTCCTCTCTGGCGGGGTCTGTCACCCCGCCCGGAGCTGGAAGTTGTGGGTGTGGCCCTGAGGGGCACAGCCCATAGCTTCCGGTCTCCCAACCGAGGTTGTTGAGACCTTCCTCCAATCCAGAGCTCCCTCAGCGAGGAAACTATACTCCTTGAAGTGGAACTTTTCACTTCTTGGTGCGGAGACTGCCAGCTCGACCCAGTCAACTGCCCGATTGGTACAGTTCTGGAGTTCGTGCGGGCCTGTTCCTCCGCAGGGTTAACCCACTCCACCCTGAGGGTTTACGTGGCGGCTATACCGGCCTACCGCGCCCTTCTCGGTGGCCTTTCAGTGGGTAGGCACCCCCTAGTTACATGTTTTCTCCACAACACAAGGGACTTGTACACCCTGAAGTGAAGTGTCACTTCATGGTGCAGAGGTTGCCAGCTCGACCCAGCCAACTGCCCGTTTGGTACAGTTCTGGAGTTTGTGCGGGCCTGTTCCTCCGCAGGGTTAACCCACTCCACCCTGAGGGTTTACGTGGCGGCTATACCGGCCTACCGCGCCCTTCTCGGTGACCTTCAGTGGGTAGACACCCCCTAGTACATGTTTCCTCCAGAGGCTGAGGCCTCCGGCCAGAGAGCGTTGCTATGTGGTGGATCAGGATGCTATTCCATAGCCTCGAGTCCTCTGCTCTCCCCTCTTGGGGATCAAGACTCACTCTTCAGAAGTTGGCCTTCGGGACGCAGGCCCCGCTCACCTAGCCACCTGTGGCCTTTTTTCTCTCGCCCTAGCTGTGCTCCATCCACACTAGGCAGGGATTTGTCAGTCTGGCGGCGTGGGGATCTCGTTCCCCTAGCGTTCTTGGACACAGCTCGAGTTCCTGAAGAGGAACGTCTTAGTTTACGTATGTAACCCCAGTTCCTCGAGGAGCAGGCGCTGCGTCTCAAGGCCATACTTCCGGCATCCCTACGAGCGGTTGCTTCATTCCTGAAGCTGACGCCGGTTCCACCGCACGTGCTTTTATGCCTCCTGGCCATTCGTCACCCCGCCCGTGACGTCTCGCCCATCCTTTGGACAGATTACATTTGTATCAGGCGTGGTCACGCTGGAGGCGTTCCCCTAGCGTTCTTGGGCGCGGCGTCTCGTTCCTCGAGGAACTGGGGTTACATACGTAACCTAAGACGATTTTCATCTCATTTGTTTGATTGGGTTCTCTACTTTCAGGACTTCATCTGATGATGTTTGGGGTTATTTTATGCAGAGATATAGAAAATTTCAAAGGGTTCACAAACTTTCAAGCAGCACTGTACAGTATATCGCTATTTGCACTTAGTGGAAAGAGTCACGCCACCGCCATAGTATTTCAACCTCAGATTCTACCCGATCTACAATGCCTCTGTATCCATCTAAAAGCTCTTTGACCACACAGTTCTTTGACATCAACATACAGTGTAAGGTTTGTTTCCTTTATAATTGCACTCATTCCTGTCATGTGTCCCCAATCTGGCAACCCACGTGAGTGTCAAGTCTGAGAAGGAGGGGGTGGGAAAAATCACTTTCTCTAATATTTTTAATTTGGACTGAACTACCCATTTCATCCGCTAGCTGTCAATATTACATACTACACCTTTAAAATTCAAACATAAATAAATTATTTTTACACACCGTTAATGATCAGCCATACAGTCTCCTGTTTAGAATCAGATGAGTGTGTGATGAAGCAGCTGAACTGTCCTGCATCAGTGTGTTGAAGATTTATGAGCTTGATGGAAAAGTTTCCTCTCAGATACTCATCAGGGAAAGTTTTAGCTCTGTTCTTGTACCGTGGGTTCTGTCCTGCTACTGAATCATTACCCCTAATTAAATCATAAATAGTCTCACTGCCATTGTGTCTCCAAAGCACATTAATGTCTTGAAGTTCAAGATGGAGTTCAGTTGAAGAACACGGCAGGACAACAGAACCTCCTATAACAGCCTCTACTGTGACCTGCAGACACACTGAAATCACACAAACTTTACTTGTAAAAACACAGTCTGACATTTATACATGTAGCATAAATTTAACTTTCAAATGTAGTTTGTTTTGTGTTTACCTTTATTTATCAGCGCAGCAAACACACAGATGGAGCACCAACTGCAGAAACAGACCAAAAACAAGTTCCTTTAACTTTCTTGATCTCAACCAGTAGATCATGACATTGTTTGAGATAAGCAGAACTGATCACCAGGGATCATGACAGTTAGAAATGCTCTCTGACTTGCTATGATGTCAATAATCTCACAACATTAAAAGCATGATGGGAAGTGACTACCCATATTAACGCACATCGGTTTAGTTCCAACCCTGCTCCAACACACATCCCATGTAGTTTTCAAATAGCCAGAAGGACTTGATTAGCTGGATCAGGGCCTGTACCATGAAAACGGATTAGCTGGCTAGCCAGGTAAGATTCAGGTTAGTTGCACCAATCCTGGGTTTTAGGTACCATGAAAGTAGCTTGGCTTTTAGCTACATTCATCGCCATAGTAACTTACATTCCACAGCTAACCTGCTCCGGTGCAGGTTTTGTTCTGAGTTAGAGATCTCAAACTGAAATTGATGTCTAGCAAAAAGTCACTCCCCAGTTTCTCTATATAAATTAATTTATATATATTTATAAAATATTAATATATTATGTATTAATATATTATTATAATATAATAATATACATTCTCTCTATAAATATAACTATAAATTAACTTCACAAGTTTCACTTGTGACTGCACTGATAAAGCAAGATAATGTCTTTTATTTGTCCTCTTTCATGGACAAGTACTTTCTTCAGTGTAAATGCATTTAAAGGGGTGGTTGATTTCGATTTCACTTTTTTAACGTTAGTTAGTGTGTAATGTTGCTGTTTGAGCATAAACAATATCTGCAAAGTTGCGGCGCTGAAAGTTCAATGCGAAAGGAGATATCGTCCTTTAAAAATCTGGCAGTTTAATGCCTACAAATATGGCTCTTAGGAACTACAACAAGTTACTTCCCTAAAATCTATTCATATATGAATCGCGATTCTGTCTTCTAACGATTCTAATGGATTCACAAGTTTCAAAATCATATGTTATAAAGTAGCGGTTCTTAATACTGTTCCTCGGGTCACCCTGCTCTGCATCTCTCTCTCTCATTCAGATCGTCAGCTCAGCTCCAACAAACTGTTCCAATTATACACTTATTTTCACATAGCTATGAGAAGCGTTATACATGGACACGCGTGCGGTTGCTGTGATGTATTAAAGCTTTCATCAGGATAAAACCAAAGCAGTAGCACTTACAAATAACAGTGTATCTAAAAGTATGAACCAACAGCAAACAAACCAAAAACATACCATTAAGAGCCGTGCTTGCACAGGTTCTGCACAATCCTTTTCACTAATATTCTCTGGGTCTCAATCGGGCTCAAATTGATAAGCAATATTGACGACGCCATTGTTTAAAAATACAACTGGAGCATATGCCGCTGAGCTGAGGGGCGGGACGTTTAGACGCGCACTAGAGACGGTTTAGCCAATCAACACACTGGACCAGCTAACCAATCTGAGTCCATCACATATTTCTGAGGGAGGGGCTTCATAAAACCAGGATCGGGCGTTTATCAGAGAAGGGACAGAGAGTTCAGCAGACAGGAAGTTTTTTGTTGAGAAGATCACAACATTAAGATCCCAGCGGTCTAATTCAATATATATTTTGCATGATGTTCCATTATGTTCTTCTACCTGGTCTGAGTTTGAGCCTATTGGTTTGATTTCATGTAATGAAATTGTTGGTCACCTAAAACCAACTATCTGCCCTCAAGATATAATTCCACTGTTTCTTAGACAAATCATGGACACAGTTGGTTCTGGTCTGTTATTGGTTATTAACAAATGTTTGTCTACTGGTTCCTTATCTTAAAAAAACAAACCTGGATCCTTCTTTTTCCAATTTTCGTCCTATTTCTAATCTACCCTTTATTTCAAAGATCCTTGAGAAAATTGTATTGGCTCAATTACAATCTTATTTGACTGCTAATTCTGTTCATGAGATGTTTCAATCTGGCTTCAAAGCTTTACACAGTACTGAATCTGCCCTTTTAAGAGTCTCGAGTGATATCTTTACAGAAACTGACTCTGGGAACCCCATGGCTTTAGTTTTATTAGATCTGAGTGCTGCTTTTGATTTGGTTGATCATGAGGTCCTGTTGACACGTTTGGAGACATCTGTGGGCCTGCGTGGCACAGTCTTACAGTGGTTTCGTTCCTATCTGACCAACAGAAGTTTTAATGTTTGTATTGGTCATCAGTCCTCCTCTAGTATACCTCTTAATTGTGGAGTGCCACAGGGATCTATCCTTGGGCCGGTATTGTTTACCCTGTATATGCTACCTCTGGCTTCCATTTTTAACAAATATAAAGTATCCTTTCATCTATATGCTGATGATACTCAGATCTACTTTCCTTTAAAGCACAATGATAAAAACGGCCTACAATCGCTGTTGGCCTGTCTAGAAGAATTTAAGCTTTGGCTCTTAAGTAATTTTTTACATTTAAATGAAAATAAAACTGAAATAATTTTATTTGGGCATAAGGAAAATTGTGTGTTGGATGTTGACTGTGGCCCTCTGGCCCCATATGAAACTCAGTGCGCTAGAAATCTGGGCATTCTATTTGATCATAACTTAATTTGACGAACAGATTAATGCCGTTGTAAAATCATGTTTTTATCATCTCCGTCAACTTTCTAAAGTAAAATCCTTCCTATCGCAGAGTAATTTCCAAATGGTGATCTATGCTTTTGTAACGACTCGTTTAGATTATTGTAATTCACTTTATTATAGTGTTTCTCAGTCTTCTCTCTCTCATCTTCAGCTAGTGCAAAATGCAGCTGCTAGACTTCTTTCTGGTACCCGCAAGTATGAGCCAGTAACCCCTATTTTATCTGCATTGCACTGGTTACCCATCAAATATAGAATTGATTTTAAAATTCTTCTATTTGTGTATAAAGCCCTCAACAACTTGGCCCCTCAGAACCTGACAGACCTGCTTCATCCATACACCCCTTCTAGAACTTTGAGATCTAGTGATCTGTCTACTCATCGTGCCTAGATGTAGACATAAAAAAAACGAGGCGATCACGCTTTTGCGACTGCAGGTCCGAAACTCTGGAATAGTCTACCTCTTTATGTGGCACTCACATAGGTCTAAAAGACCCCAAAAACCACAGTTAATTTAATCCGACTACGCCACCCTGGTGGAGCGCCAGGGAAATACTCCCAGTAAGGACACAGGTACGTTTTACCAATTGAAGGCAAGGAAATAAGATCTAGTGAGACAGGAGTGTCAATACAAAAAAATACACTTTATTATAATATCAATAAAATTCTGTCTCTCCAGAAACACACCACCAGATTAGTAAAATAACTCCAGGGCCAGGCTTAGTGGGAACAGGGCAGGCCGGCTGCAACTCGGGAGGTTGACCATAAACACCTCACAGACAGACACAGCACCCTGTGAGCGACACCATGGAAGGAAAGCGGCTAGGCCTCCCCTGCTCCACACAGAGTCCTCACTGGCTCCTGGAGACAAAAGTGAAAAACATTAACCAAAAATTACAACGAATGAAAAAGCAGACTAAATTTACGGACACTAGTTGTAGGGACTCCAGTACGCTGGCCTCCTAAGGGCACAACATGCAATGAGAGCAAATCACAGTGCCTGAATGACACCAGAATTACAAAACAAATGAAGTAAAGAATGGGGATTCTTTACGATGACATAGTACAATACATAACACGGAAATATAAAGGAACCGTTATGAAGCTGCAGAACCATCACATAGCACAAAACAAAACAAAAAAACCCAGCGCAATGCGCAACCAAAATTATACTAAAAGAAACTTGAATCAAAATAAAACAGATAGATGACCCAGCAAAGGCACAGAGATCGGCCCAAACGACCCGTCAAGCAGCGAAGCCGTAAGCAGTGACTTACAACAGATCCGTACTCAAAACAAAAACAAAAAAATGCCCGTAAGCAAAACAGCAGCGGCCTCACATGTAATATCTTCAATGAGAGATCACCTTAGAGACGGTGATGTTCCATTCCCCCTTTTACGGTTAGGGTCAGAGGTGGGTAGAGTACCCGAAAACTGTACTCAAGTAAAAGTAAAAGTAATAGTCTGAATAGTTACTTGAGTAAGAGTAAAAAGTATCGGATAAAAAACTACTCAAGTAGTTAGTTACTAGTTACTTTGGATCATATACTGAATATAGTCTATTTTTATTTAGATATATAGATATTTAGATACATTTTTATATACACACACACACTGCCGTTCAAAATACTTTTAATGTTTGTTTTTCTTTAATGTAATTTATTTCAGTGATGCAAATCAAATTTTTATCAGCCTGATTTATTATCAGTGCTGTTTTTTTAAGCTTTCTATTCATAAAAGAATCCTGAACAAAATGTCACAGGTTCCAAAAATATTAAGCAACAAAACTGTTCCCTGTTGAAAAAAACAGTATATGCTGGTATGGTATGTTTTGAAGCATGGGATGCTGGTTTGAGCACCAGCTCAAGACCAGCACATGACAGCACAAACCAACATCCCAGCTTCAAAACATACCATATCAGCATATGCTGTTTTTTTTTTTTTTTCAACAACACTGGTAATAAATCAATATATTTGAATGATTTCTGAAGGATCATATGACTCTGAAAACTGGAGTAACAGCTGATACAAATTCTGATTTGCATCACTGAGTTAAATTAAATTATATTTTAAAGTTTAATTATGTATTATAAATGTATATAACCTCTGACACGGAGAAGAGTAAAAGTCCTCACATGACCGCTACAGAACATCTGAACATAACGAAACAAATGCACTTCTTCCGTCTGTTCTGCAAAATGTAAACAAATGTAGCCTTTATTTCTGCAAGCGTAAATATTGTGAAAATATCAATATTAATTGTGTCTTGGCAAGGCATTCCTCCTGGAACTAACGCGGGTTTGGCGGCTGTTTATTTCATACTCTGTGACAATGAATAAATTATACATTGTATAGAAGGTACATGTACAACAAATTGGTAATGTCATGGTATCGTGTACTGTAATAGAATCTATACCTGTGGAACCGACAGCACACGCGGTGTTCATCTAATAAAGATCTTCATAGCTAGCAATAGCCTTTCCACGTCTTCAACGCTCTTGATGTTACAACTCTGAGTGAGAGCCGCTTCAGACTCAGCGCGTGCGGGGTGCGGCAGGGAACTGAACGAATCATTCAAACTGATTCGCGAACCGATTCACTGGTCTGCCAACTGGTTTGATCAAGCCTTCGAACAGAATTGACTCAAAAGAATGAATCATTCGCGAACGGGCATCGCTCATTGCCCAGAAAAAAAAAAAAAAAAAAAAAAGTAGGCGCGCTTGGAATAAATTGAAGGATTTTTAATGCATTAAGATAAAGTAACGAGAGGAGCGTCGCCCACAGTAACGGTAAAAGTACCGTTTTTCACTAAAATGTACTTGAGTAAGAGTAAAAGTACCCATTTTAAATATACTCTAAAAGTATTAGTTACCCAAAAAATTTACTCAAGTAAATGTAACGAAGTAAATGTAACTCGTTACTACCCACCTCTGGTTAGGGTTGAACGAAGACCAGTGCAAAGCTATATGGTTACTCCAACAAGTGTCGTGACTCAACGTACCAAATAACATTCACACATCCGCTTGTATCACCATTACTGTAAGCGAACTCCGCCACACACTTGCCGCAATATCGATGCCACCAGCCCCACTCTAAAAATCAGACTGAACGCAGTGAGGAGCGGAAACGGGAACGCCAGGAAGAGGAGAGCTCAGAATCAACCGGACACCACACTACCCCTCAAAATAAGAGTCCTTAAGTAGTAGGGCTGCTTACATCTCATTGGTCCACCAATCAGATCCAAACCGGGCCAAAAGCAGATAACACACTTACCCTGCTACATCTATATCAGATTAGCCCCCTCTATCTCTGCTTTTAAGTCTGCTCTAAAGACATATTTCTTCTCTCTAGCTTTCAATACCCCTTGATCATTGGTTGAATTGTTTTGTTAGTGTTGTGTTTTAAATTTGATAGTATTGTTGTATCTATCCTATTCCTGTGTTTTTTTTTTTGTTTTTTTAATTCTATTCTGTACAGCACTTTGGTCAACCTTCGTTGTTTTTAAATGTGCTTTACAAATAAATATTGTATTGTATTGTATAAGGGACAGAGCGGTGTAGAATAAAGGTAAATTATGTGAAAAATAATGTGTTTTTTAAAAAACGAAGCATGAACGTATGTTTGACTGCACTCCATAAATACAATCAAGCCTAGAAAAAAAAAACAGTCAACCACCCCTTTAAATTCCTCATATTCTTCAATCTCTTAACCTTTAGCAGAACAGTTTTGGATCTTGCTGGCTCTGTCGCGAGAAGTGAATCACACTTGCTCTGTGTTGTGAGGCATGTGATTGGCTGCTTGACACTGATGTCACACATGTGCACGCGCTCCACAAATTCAGGATCAAAGCCTGAGTTGACAAAGAACGTCTCAGGTTACATATGTAACCATGGTTCCCTGAGTAGGGAACGAGACACTGCGTCCTCTAGGGGTCGCTATGGGGAACGCCGTCAGCGTGACCCGTGTCTGAAGCATATATACAAAAACACCACATGTTGGCTGGCGACAGCCTATGACGTCACTACCGGCACGACCACAGTATAAAGGGACGCCGGGAAAATACGTCATTCACTTCTTCGTCTGAAGCTTGTGTCCGAAGCATGGCAACGAACCTAGAGGACGCAGTGTCTCGTTCCCTACTCAGGGAACCATGGTTACATATGTAACCTGAGACGTTCCCTTTCGAGGGAACTTCGAACTGCGTCCTCTAGGGGTCGCTATGGGGAACGGAATACCCACGCCACCATGCTGAGGGAGTGCAAGCCAAGCACAAAAGGCGAGCACTAAGTACCAACTCTACCCGGCTAATGGAGCTGCCCTGGGTCGGTTCGGCGGCTGTCAGTGACATTATCCCTTGACCAAAAACCTGAGCTGCATACCCCAGAACTTACCTGTTAGGGGCCGGGCCTCCTGGACCCAGGGTAGAGCTCAAAGGCTTGGAATCAGATTAGCAGAGATTCCTTTAAGGGGATACGACCAAGCGCCTAGGATAGTAACTAGGCCTTGGCCTGTCACCAGGGGCTACTGCTTGCTCTTCATGAGCTCGCTGAAGGAATTGTCTCAACAGATCCTTGGTAGCAACACCCTGTTCAAGTCAGTATCACTGGGGATACATAGGTAGAGTGGGGCCCAAGGTGAAAACCGGGACCTGACCGACTCAAAGAAAGGGCACGAAGCCGCAGAGCGTAACCCATACCATACAGGATTTTAGAAAGATCGCAAAACACTTGGTGTGCTATCTTACCACAACGTGGCTTTCAGAAAGTGCACAGAGACTAGCGTGCGCTCACCATAACATGGATTTGAAACACCGTTCTGGAGGCGGAGAACCCAACTCTCAGCATGAGAGGGACTCAGGCAGCTCAGAAGGGGCGGCATGCTCATAGGTGACCCTCTATGGCGAGGGAGCAATGCTAGCTCGACCAACAACATAGCTCGGGAGAGTGGAGAACCCAACTCTCAGCATGAGAGGGAACTCAGACGCTCAGAAGGGAGCGGCGTGCTCATAGGTGACCCTCTATGATGAGGGGAGCAATGCTAACTCTACCAACAAGGAGAGCAACCCAACAGGGAGGCATAGAGGCCTAATAACCTGAGGCTGCTGATAACAGAGCTCTGAGGAGCGGAGGGCAACACTCAGCATGAGAGGGAACTCAGACGCTCAGAAGGGAGCGGCATGCTCATAGGTGACCCTCAATGGTGAGGGGAGCAATGCTAGCTCGATCAACAGACATAGCTCTGGAGAGCGGAGAACCCAACTCTCAGCATGAGAGGGAACTCAGACGCTCAGAATGGGCGGTATGCTCATAGGTGACCCTCAATGGTGAGGGGAGCAATGCTAGCTCGACCAACAGACATAGCTCTGGAGGCGGAGAACCCAACTCTCAGCATGAGAGGGAACTCAGGCAGCTCAGAAGGGGCGGCATGCTCATAGGTGACCCTCAATGGTGAGGGGAGCAATGCTAGCTCGACCAACAGACATAGCTCTGGAGGCGGAGAACCCAACTCTCAGCATGAGAGGGAACTCAGGCAGCTCAGAAGGGAGCGGCATGCTCATAGGTGACCCTCATGGTGAGGGGAGCAACGCCAGCTCGACCAACAAGGAGAGCATAGGGTCAGGGTCACAGAGCTCTGAGGGAGCAGAGAACCCAACTCTCAGCATGAGAGGGATCTCAGACACTCAGATGGGAGTGGCATGCTCATAGGTGACCCTCAATGGTGAGGGGAGCAACGCCAGCTCGACCAACAAGGACAGCATAGGGCTGAATGACAGAACTCCGGAGAGCGGAGAGAAACAAACTCTCAGTACGAGAGGGAACTCAGATGCTCGGAAGGGAGCAGCATGCTCATAGTTGACCCTCTATGGTGAGGGGAGCAATGCTAGATCGATCACTGACTCACAGAACTCTGGGAAGCGGAGAGCTCAGCTCTCAGAATGAGAGGGAACTCAGACACTCAGAAGGGAGCTGCATGCTCATAGGTGACCCTCTATGATGAGGGGAGCAATGCTAACTCTACCAACAAGGAGAGCAACCCAACAGGGAGGCAAGAGAGGCCTAACAACCTGAGGCTGCTGATGACAGAGCTCTGGAGAGCGGAGAACTCAACTTTCAGCATGAGAGGGATCTCATACACTCAAATGGGAGCGGCATGCTCATAGGTGACCCTCAATGGTGAGGGGAGCGATGCTAGCTCGACCAATAACATAGCTCTGGAGAGCGGAGAACTCAACTCTCAGCATGAGCGGAATCTTAGACGCTCAGATGGGAGCAGCATGCTCATAGGTGACCCTCAAAGGTGAGGGGAGCAATGCCAGCTTGACCAACAAGGAGAGCAAAGGGCCGAATGACAGAACTCTGGAAAGCGACCACTGGCCTAAAAACCAGTAAGCCCTCCAGAGAAGCTGCCACACAAAACTTCTGGGCTCTATACTTAAACCCTAGCAGGGGAGACACACACTCTAGGCAAGGGATCAGGGCTACTTAAAAACCCTCGGAAGGGGAGCAGTCCCTAAGCTAGCACATAGATATCCTCAGATAGCCATGCACCTTCTCAAACCAAAGAAACTGAAGTAAAAAGACCCGCAGGTCCTGGAACTGCAGTGTTGCCAGTGTGGAACACATAAATACCAGTAAATAGTAGAACTGGATCGTACTCACCCATCCATGGTTCCTGCGCATGAGATCAGTCCCGGAGGCGAAATCCGAAGAGTCGGGTCCGGACCATCAGTAAGGTAGTTTCTATGAAGCATAGAACTTAACCAAAACATCATAAGTCCAGCATTTTTAAAGCGCAGGTTTCTATCTTGGTACCCACCCAACCTCGGTCAGGTGGAATAAAACGGTGGTTGCAGGGGAATTAGAGAGGGGAAGATAAGGGCAGATGACGAGCCCTCCCGAGGAAAGGGAGTAGATGTTCAATTCTTACTCTGGTCCGGACGAGAGCGTTGAGAACACTTCGTCTGGATCACCTCCCTCAGGTCTTGCCTACCTCTGTTTGACCCGCGCCTCCCTCTAGCCCTACCCGCAGGCGGGGGAGGGGCACGAGTCGCGACACTAGCCTTCTGTGCCCATCTCTGATCCCCAGATGGAGATGGGCCAGGACCCCTGCGTTGTTCGGGCTCAGACCTGGACCTTCTTGGAATGAAGGTTTTGAAGGCCGCAGAGCGCGCCTTCGCCTCCCTAAATTTCTCGACGGAGGTACCGAAAAGCTCAGAAGGCGAGACTGGAGCATCGAGAAGAAAGCCCTTCTCTTTCTTCCCAACATCTGCTAGATTCACCCACAGATGTCTCTCCGTTACTACCATGGCCGCCATATACCTGCCCATAGCAGTGGCGGCCTGCTTAGTGGTACGGAGAGCCAAATCCGTGGTGCGGCGCAGCTCAGCTACTTCATCAGGTGACAAGCCCTGACCCTTATCCAGGTCCTTCAGCAGATCAGCCTGGTATGCCTGAAGCACCGCCATCGTGTGCAACGAAGCGACAGCCTGACCTGCTGCTGTGTATGCCCTGCCATTTAAGCGAGATGTTTCCTGAAGGGGCTTAGATGGCAAGGAGGGAGCCTTGAGAGAGGATGTCTCCACAGAGAGATAGCTGGCCAGCGTCTCTTCCACAGGGGGCATCCCCTCATAGCCGATTTCACACATCCCCTCAATGTCAGCATAACTGGTATGCTGAAACCTATGAATGCGAGAGGAAAACGGCTTTTTCCATTCCCTCTCAACCTCCGCAGTGGTTTGATTTCACTGATGGCAACTACCATCTCATCTCATGCCTGGCTATCAAACAGGAATTTAGCTTCCAAGACCTTTGTGAAGCAGCTGAAGCATTAAAAATGAGCTTTAATCATCACTGTAAGAACACATGTTGTATAAAATAATCATTTATTTACATGGAATAATATATTAAGTTATCACTCCCTTGTGTCCCGCATTGTCCCGCAAAATCACGTCGGCTGTCCTGCAACAGAGCAATAGCCAGGTGGTCACCCTATTCAAGTACCACATATTCAACAGATGCAATACTGTCACAGAATTCACATCTTCCTGATATATGCTTACCTAAGACATGTAAGCACTTATTTAACCCACAATGTCCAATCCTTAACCTAGTGAAAAGTATGTCTTCCCTTCGATTCCTTCCAGTGATCTTCCCTGTCCCAGCCTTCTGTTGTATACTGTATAAATGAGCCTGTCCTCCAACAAAAAACGACCCTATAGGTCGTTTGTGCAAGCCCTTATTATGACCTATATTTACGTTTTAAAGTTAAGCGCTCTCTAGCGCGCGTAAAAATAATGACAGTCTCGTGTTGCGTCTGTCGTCATGAAATGACGTATGACTGTCATTACCAATCAAAATGCGTGTTTATTTAAATGCAATATGTGGACTTTTTACACCGATCTCACAGTATTCGTACATATTTTACTAGGTGGCTAATTCGTACGAATGACCACACCTAACCCTACCCCTAAACCTACCCCTTACAGGAATCATGCAAAATCATGATTTTTAGTGCACATTTTATGAGCGCGTGCGTTCTCTGGGATCGAACTCATGATCGCATGATCACATAAATACATATCGTCATATAACGCAATGCTCTACCAACCGAGCTACACAAAACCCGAACTATGATGACGCAGACAAAAGAGTACAAAACGTTAATATGAAAATGTCCTGTTGCCGATAGGGGCGCAATTGTAGCATACGCTCTGAGGGGTCGTATTTCAGGGATTTGGATAAACGACCTATACGGGCGTATTGGTTGGAGGACAGGTTGGTATAAATGTCTCCCTTTTCCCTCTCTATCCCAATTACTCTGCCACTTTTTCATAATTTCCATCCAGATTTTTGTTTTAGCTTCTGCTTTACTTATTGAGATTGATATATCAACATATTCTCTTTTACTGGCTAGTTTTGCCAAACCATCTACCATTTCATTTCCTTTAACCCCTATATGTGCTGGCACCCATGTCAATTTTACCTTCACCCCCAACTGAGAAATCCTTTTGTAACATTCTAGTACTTCATACACTATGTCTTTCCTTGATTGTGACTTAAATTATTGCAAACTCTTTATGACTGCACTAGAGTCATATTAAACTTCCAACTAACAACTTTACAAATTACAAATTACAAATTACAACTTTAGCTGGTCTTCTTTCTTCTATCCACTGTAGAGCCAACCAGATACCCATCAACTCCACTGTAAATACAGATACTTGGTCAGACAGTCTCTTCTGTACCTTGACTCCCATCTTTGGTACTCCAAATGATGCACCTGACTGTTTGCCCAGACTGAGGATCCTTAGACCCATCTGTGTAAATATCCAGATACCCATTAAACTCCTCAGATTGTTATAAAACACTTCACATAAATCCACCTCCTCTCTACTCTTTAAGTGACTATATAATATCTGCAGGTCCACTATAGGTTCCACAAACAACCAAGGTGGTCTGACTGGCAACGGAACTGTTGGAATAATTTCCATACCCTCCAACCTCAAGTCTTTTCCAATAGCACCACATACCCATCCAAAACTCGGACTTTTAACCCTTTCATGCTCCCAGCATACCTGCATTACTACTCTAGTGGGGTGGGACCTACCATGTCCTTGTAGGTTTGCCCAATAGTTAGCTGTCAACTGTTCCTCCCTAAATGCAAAGGCATCTCACCCATCTCTACTTGCAACGCCACTGCAGGTGACATCCGAAAAGCCCCACTACATATTCTAAGTGCTTGGGTTTGTATTGCTTCCAATTTAGTCAGTGTAGTTCTTGCTGCATCTCTATGCTATACAAACATAATCTATAACAGACTTAATCAGTGCAACATATATCTCCCTCAATGATTGCCTGCTCGCCCCCCAATCCACTCCTGTCAAACATCTAATCACATTTAATACTTTTTTACACTTTACTATAACTTTCTCTATATGACCCGCCCATGTTAACCTAGTATCAAAAACTATTCCCAAAAACCTAAAGGACTCTACTTTCTCCAGAACATGTCCATATAATTTAAGTAAGGGCAAAAATTCTCCAGAAACGGTTTTACATGTGCATTTACAACCCTAGGATTTCTCCCTAGAATGAAATGGTCTGTTATTGGCTTATTTGGAAGGGTTATGAATAAGTTTTCAGCTAATTTCTCACACAGCAGGAAGGAAACACAGGGAGGAAAATATATATTTCAATACTTTCTATCGCAGTTATATCATCGGGTAATTATACTGCATATAAAATGCAGGCATCAGGGATCCTCTATTAATATGCGGGGCACTGAAACTGCTTTCAAATTCACGATCGCTTTTTACTTTCACTTTCGAGATTTGCGATCGCACAAACTGTTTATACTATGGAGCAACAGTACTTACCACACATTTTACAAGATCAGATGCTTTTCAGTGGTGCTCT
This sequence comes from Onychostoma macrolepis, assembly GCF_012432095.1. Lineage (NCBI taxonomy): Eukaryota > Metazoa > Chordata > Actinopteri > Cypriniformes > Cyprinidae > Onychostoma > Onychostoma macrolepis. The sequence goes on along the minus strand of NC_081176.1, from coordinate 25,806,997 downwards.
GTAAATCATTCTCCATCATCCTCAGTCATCTCTCCTTACACTGTCTATGTGGTAAGTGAAATCTTATGCACTGTAATGTAACAGGCTACTACTAGCAAGGAGCTAACCATGTCCCTTTAGTGGCTCGTGTTATTTTATTTTATCCCTGCACATCACATCCCCTGCACAGCCTGGAACATAACATTTAGTTCCATGATCTGCCATTTTCACTGTTGTCCTCGCTTGTTTCTTCACAACACCTGCAGAACTTCTGATGATTTGGCTGGTGTCTGGTATAGAACATGGGCGGGTATATGCAAATGTTGGGGGCGTAACTATTAGTGATCCCAACTGTTACGTCACAGTCGGTGTTATGTTCTGATTCGCCTATTTTTCAGTGGTCTTTTTTATTCACAAGATTTACATAAGAAGGAGGAAACAATGGTTGTTTGAGGCTCACGGTATGTCATTTCCATGTACAGAACTCTTATTATTCAACTATGTCAAGGTAAATACAGTTTTCCATTCTATGGCACCTTTAAAATTCACAAGAAAACTTTCCTCTCCTGGTATAAGACTTGGTAAAATGGGCCAAATAAAGAGGCTTCCTTTTCAGTAGGGCATATCGTAGTACAGCAAATAAACTAAATAATTTTACCGTTCTGACAACAGTCTACAGAGTCGTGTAACAGTCTCAATCATGAGCATGAACACCATGTTTTATCTTGAGCAGACTATGTGCAAACAGAATTCATTAAATTGGCTGATGCGTTATCAGGAATTAATAAATCAGAGTTTTTTAAAATGACGTACAGTTCCAATATTAACAAATAAGAAATATATAAAGAATACTAAATGTATTTATTCTGGCAAAAACACTTGCGGTACAGAACATTGACAGGGTTGACAGCAAAATTGTTCCCGTTTCAGTGTTTCAAGCAGTGCACATTGATTTCTGTCAGCAACATTGTAACAAGACTATATGAGGTGAGAGAATACGAATGACATGCTGCTCATGCGTCTGATGTGAACACTTAATTGTTAACATGGGTGCTGGAAAATACAGGCTGCTCAGATGCTGTTGACACTTGCTGTGTGCAGCGGGCCCTTCAGTTTGCCACAGTTCCTTCTATATGGGAGCTCGAGGTCTTTTTCTCAAGCGATGTATGACACAGATTACAGACACAGAAATGATTAAAAATAAAATAATGCAAACACAGATTATTGATATATAATATGCATATATATGTGCATTTGTTTCTGGTTCTTGGTTTGCTTGATCAGTAGAACTGCTTCCTTTTTCTACTGTTGATTCTGCAACAAAAGTTCAGGGGAAAAAAACAACAACATTACTGCACTGTGATAAAGACAACAGATGTGTCTATAATTACTACTGTATACAGCAGCATTCAGAATGGAACCCAGGCTGTTTTTATTTTAAATGTGCTGCATGTAATTTTTTTTTTGACTGACTACTAAAGCATAAATATATGTTTGGAATATTCGATATTTAGGAAACATGCTAAGTTCACATACTTGTTTCTCTGAAAAACAAAGTTACAGCCAGTTATTCTACTTTGAAATGCACGTGGCTTTCTCCTTGTGCCATGCGTACTATGGTTGTTCAGTGTTCTCCTGATGGTGGACTCGTGATCATTAACATTTGATTAGTTGCGTCTAGTTGCATGGTCCAGCCTGATGAGCAACAGCAACTCTTTTTCTGAGGTCCTCAGAGATCTCTTTTGTCCGTGCCATGATTCACTTCTACAAACATGATCAGACTTTGATAGACCCCTGTTCTCTAAATAAAACAGGGCAGACACTGACACCTGATAGTCATTCCACTGAATGAAAACACCTCTGCACAGATGGACTCTAATTTCACCTTCAAATGAACTGCTAATCCTAGATATTCACAAACATTTGCACTCACAAATATGTAATATCAGATAATTTTCCTGAATAAATAAATGACAAAGTTTATATTTTCATCTCATTTGTTTGGGTTCTCTACTTTCAGGACTTGCATGAAAATCTGATAATGTTTTGGATTATTTTTATGTAGAAATATAGAACATTTTCACAAACTTTTAAGCAGCACTGTACAGTATATCACTATTTGCACTATTTAGAGTCATGCCACCGCCATAGTATTTTGACACCCCATGGTTGCCAGTTGGTGGAAAACAAATCATTTGGCAGCCATAGAAGCGAGTAAATGAACAGGGTCAGAGACGGCAGATTCTACCCGATCTACAATGCCTCTGTATCCATCTAAAAGCTCTTTGACCACACAGCTCTTTGACATCAACATACAGTGTAAGGCTTGTTTCCTTTATAATTGCACTCATTCCTGTCATGTGTCCCCAATCTGGCAACCCACATGAGCGTCAAGTCGGAGAAAGAGGGGGAAGGAGAAATCACCTTCTCCAATATTTTTAGCCATTTCAGCCGCTAGCTGTCAATATTACATACTACACCTTTAAAACTTCAAACATAAATAAACTATTTTTACACACCGTTAATGAGCAGCCATACAGTCTCCTGTTTTGAATCAGATGAGTGTATGATGAAGCAGCTGAACTCTCCTGCATCAGTGTGTTGAAGATTTATGAGCTTGATGGAAAAGTTTCCTCTCAGATACTCATCAGGGAAAGTTTTAGCTCTGTTCTTGTACCGTGGGTTCTGTCCTGCTACTGAATCATTACCCCTAATTAAATCATAAATAGTCTCACTGCCATTGTGTCTCCAAAGCACACTAATGTCTTGAAGTTTAAGATCATGTTCAGTTGAAGAACACGGCAGGACAACAGAACCTCCAATAACAGCCTCTACTGTGACCTGCAGACACACTGAAATCACACAAACTTTACTTGTAAAAACACAGTCTGACATTTATACATGTGGCATAAATTTAACTTTAAAATGTAGTTTGTTTTGTGCTTACCTTTATTTATCAGCGCAGCAAACACACAGATGGAGCACCAACTGCAGAAACAGACCAAAAACAAGTTCCTTTAACTTTCTTGATCTCAACCAGTAGATCATGACATTGTTTGAGATAAGCAGAACTGATCACCAGGGATCATGACAGTTAGAAATGCTCTCTGACTTGCTATGATGTCAATAATCTCACAACATTAAAAGCATGATGGGAAGTGACTACCCATATTAACGCACATCGGTTTAGTTCCAACCCTGCTCCAACACACATCCCATGTAGTTTTCAAATAGCCAGAAGGACTTGATTAGCTGGATCAGGGGCCTGTACCATGAAAACGGATTAGCTGGCTAGCCAGGTAAGATTCAGGTTAGTTTGCACCAATCCTGGGTTTTAGGTACCATGAAAGTAGCTTGGCTTTTAGCTACATTCATCGCCATAGTAACTTACATTCCACAGCTAACCTGCTCCGGTGCAGGTTTTGTTCTGAGTTAGAGATCTCAAACTGAAATTGATGTCTAACGCAAAAAAGTCACTCCCCCAGTTTCTCTATATAAATTAATTTATATATATTTATAAAATATTAATATATTATGTATTAATATATTATTATAATATAATAATATACATTCTCTCTATAAATATAACTATAAATTAACTTTACAAGTTTCACTTGTGACTGCACTGATAAAGCAAGATAATGTCTTTTATTTGTCCTCTTTCATGGACAAGTACTTTCTTCAGTGTAAATGCATTTAAAGGGGTGGTTGATTGCGATTTCACTTTTTTAACGTTAGTTAGTGTGTAATGTTGCTGTTTGAGCATAAACAATATCTGCAAAGTTGCGGCGCTGAAAGTTCAATGCGAAAGGAGATATCGTCCTTTAAAAATCTGGCAGTTTAATGCCTACAAATATGGCTCTTAGGAACTACAACAAGTTACTTCCCAGGTCCGTTAAGTCACGGACCCAGATAAACCCCGAGGTCATGGGGCGAGGCCACGTTGTGCTGCTTTAGAGAAGAGGAAGAGAAAACTAGGGGTGCACGTAAAAATCTATTCATATATGAATCGCGATTCTGTCTTCTAACGATTCTAATGGATTCACAAGTTTCAAAATCATATGTTATAAAGTAGCGGTTCTTAATACTGTTCCTCGGGTCACCCTGCTCTGCATCTCTCTCTCTCATTCAGATCGTCAGCTCAGCTCCAACAAACTGTTCCAATTATACACTTATTTTCACATAGCTATGAGAAGCGTTATACATGGACACGCGTGCGGTTGCTGTGATGTATTAAAGCTTTCATCAGGATAAAACCAAAGCAGTAGCACTTACAAATAACAGTGTATCTGAAAGTACGAACCAATAGCAAACAAACAAAAAACATACCATTAAGAGCCGTGCTTGCACAGGTTCTGCACAATCCTTTTAACTAATATTCTATGGGTCTCAATCGGCCTCAAATTGATAAGCAATATTGATGACGCCATTGTTTAAAATACAACCGGAGCACATGCCGCTGAGCTGAGGGGCGGGACGTTTAGACGCGCACTAGAGACAGTTTAGCCAATCAACACACTGGACCAGCTAACCAATCTGAGTCCATCACATATTTCTGAGGGAGGGGATTCATAAAACCAAGATCAGAGCGTTTATCAGAGAAGGGACAGAGCGGTGTAGAATAAAGGTAAATTATGTGAAAAATAATGCATTTTTAAAAAAACGAAGCATGAACACATGTTTGACTGCACCCCATAAACACAATCAAGCCTAGAAAAAAAAAAACAGTCAACCACCCCTTTAAATTCCTCATATTCTTCAATCTCTTAACCTTTAGCAGAACAGTTTTGGATCTTGCTGGCTCTGTCGCGAGACGTGAATCACACTTGCTCTGTGTTGTGAGGCATGTGATTGGCTGCTTGACACTGATGTCACACATTTGCACGCGCTCCACAAACTCAGGATCAAAGCCTGAGTTGACAAAGAAAGCTGATGATCAGCATCATGGTACCAACAAAGATTGGAGTGGTTTGGTTTTGTCAACTCAAAACAGTAACACTTTAGAATAATGGTCCGTTGTTAACAAGTAACTACGCAGGAAGTAATAGGTAGTACTACATTAACACTTAACTTAATACTGTTAACTAATAGAGAAGCAAGATTAACTAAGCAGTAAGTAGTAACAATTTTATGACAAAGGTAGTTCCTTATTAAATATGTGATAATTATTAAATAAAAATATCCTCATTGAGAACTACTTGCAAACTATGACCAATTAATAAAGAACAACCAATTAATTACTAATCACAACAGTAACATCTTAAAAATGAACAATTGGGTTCTTTGTGGAAACTAATTTATGAATGTGATATCCCCCAAATAAGTCGGCTACATTTTAAAATTGTGACTACTACTCTTACCAAAGGATGGATGTTTTCTGTTTATTTCAAACAAAAACAGTTGATTATCCCGTTTTATGCCATGGTCATTTCCCAGCATTCACATATTAAAGATGTTAATAATATTTGCGCTGCAATATTTGTCCGGGACGATAAAAATGACGGTTATTTTCGTCTGTATTACTATTCAACTGTAACTGTATGTTACTATGGTTACCAATGTTTATAGGAAGTGCATTAATATAGAACGTGATTAAACTGACCTGGAACTACCTGTGCGGTTCAACGAATTTAATCAACACCTGCCAGCCAATCAGAATCCAGTATTCAGACAGACCATGGCATTACCGTCAGTGAATGACAGTCGATTTCTTGCAATATTTACGTTTAACCTAACTCATTCAACGCACAATGATGCATTCATAATTAAAAACAATTTCATCTCATCCTGTTTTGAGTGATTCCACTGCTGCCCTCCTACAATAACGTATTCATTAAGCAGATGCAATTTTCCAAATTAAAATCAGTGTTAGCATAGAGATGATGGTTATGTTATGGATTGGTTTACTGTCTTTATATCATAATAATGCACTGAAGTCAGACGTCAGCAAGCCACTATTGCTCCTTCAAAATGTTAACTTTCCTCCTACCGTTCAGTTCCTTCTCCATCCTAATGCAGCCACCCAGCCAACATTCATAGCACGATTTTTTTAACGCCAGGGACTTGGACTTTTTATTCATGACTGAAACTTGGGCTACCATAGGAGATCTTAGTCCTTTTACCGAACTTGTCCCATCGAACTGTAATTATTTTAACACTCCTAGACTGTCGGGACTTGGAGGAGGTCTTGCATCTATATATAAGAACTGTTTTAACTGCAGGCTTCTGCACGCTGAAGTTTTTTCCAGCTTTGAACTGCAGTTGTTTCAAATACACACTCTGGTCCTGTAGTATGTGCACTAATTTATCGGCCTCCCAAACTGAATAAGGACTTTATTCAACAATTCGCTGTCTTTGTGAGTGGACTTTTACCCTTGTATGACAGATTATTAATTTTGGGTGATTTTAATATTCATGTAGACTGCCCATCTGATACTTTGGCGAAAGATTTTTTAAATCTGGTGGATTCTTTTAATCTACTGCAGCATGTTCAGGGGCCTACACATGACCGTGGACATACCTTAGATCTTGTTTTATCTTATGGTTTGTCAATTTGGAATATTGTACTAGAGGATGTGGCCTTTTCAGATCATAAAGCTGTCACTTTTGAGATGTCTTTCAGTCATGAGACAAGTAGGTCTGCTGTTTCTACTCGTTTTGTTAGGAAATTAGACTCTACAGCTGTTGAACACTTTGAAAGTCTGTTTATTCGAGCTCCTCTTGCTCCTATTTTATTTTCCCTTTACATTTTACCTTTAGGGGCAATTTTTCGAAAGTATGGGATTTCCTATCATTTTTATGCAGATGATACACAAATTTATTTGCCTTTGAGGAAAAATCACGTGAATGCTTTGGACTCTCTTGTGAATTGTTTGAAGGAAGTTAAAGCCTGGATGTCAGCAAACTTCTTGAATTTTAATGAGAATAAGACAGAACTCATTTGGTTTGGACAGTTAATTCACCTGAACTGTCAAATTTAGGTGAGTTGACCCCTTTCTGTAAACCTGTGGTCAAAAATTTAGGGGTATTATTTGATTAATACCCTCAAATTTGATAAACAGATGAACTCAGTCGTTAAATCTGTTTTTTTTTCATTTACGACTGGTGGCGAAGGTTAAACCATTTCTGTCTTTTAAAGACTGTGAGAAGGTGATCCATGCCTTTGTGTTTTCGAGGCTTGATTACTGCAATTCGTTGTATGTAGGTGTTTGTCAAAATACTTTAAACCGTTTACAACTACTATTTAATGCTGCCGCCAGGCTTTTGACAGGGACTCGTAAGTGGGATCATATTTCCCCTATTCTGTCTTCTCTGGGCTGGTTGCCAGTCCAGTATATGATTGACTTTAAGCTCCTAGTTTTGGTTTATAAGTCTTTGAATGGGTTAGCTCCCTCCTACTTGTCGGAGCTATTACTGGTACACAAACCTGTTAGGTTTTTGAGGTCTTCTGACCACTCTATTTTAATTGTTCCGAGGACAAAGTACAAGCGAAGGGGGGATCGGGCTTTTGGGGTGGCGGCTCCAAAACGATGGAACAGTCTTCATTCCAACATTAGAGTTGCCCCTACTCTAAATATTTTTAAAAAACGTCTGAAGGCTCATTTTTTTTATGTGTAGCTTTTGAGACGGCAGCGTGTTGAGGCATTGGTTTCTGGTACTGTCCCTTGATGTTTTATTTTGGTGTTTTGTTACTGTTTTCTTCTGTTTTGTGGAATTATTTTTATTATTGTACAGCACTTTGGTCAACAAAGTGTTGGGGCAGAATATTACTAACTCATAATTAATTACTTATAAGGTAACATGAATTTATGAGTTGTTAATGTATCATGTCATGACTTGTCTTGGAGGGGCACATCTTTAAAAAGTTATCAATTACACATGTTTTATACATATTCAGCTCATCTAAATCTATGAGGCGCCACGTAGGATTTAAATCAAACTTCGCTTATCAATACATAAAACACATGCATATACACCTATAAATTACTCGCATATACATGTATACTATTGGATGTTAAAATTTACCTCTGCTCACTATCATAACAATATTACAAAAAACAGCTAATTATATGCAATTTAAGTGGCATAAGTGGTAAAGCCTGTACCACAGTGTTTTTGACGCGAGAGACCCGGGTTCGCGTCCGCCTTTTACCGAAATCGTTCTTCTCCCTTTTCACATCTCTTATTACATCGGAAAGGCATTTGTTTTCAATAAAAATAAAAATGAAGGAAATAATCTAAAAGTATAAATAAAGTATCGGTTAGGGTTAGGTGTATCTGAGCAGCAGGTAGATGCTTTGTTTACTTCGCTGTGTCTCGGTAGTGCAGCAGGCGCGAGTAACTAGTGAAAACACGGAATGGAGTTTCATTTATATGGACTCTGAATGAGCCAAGTGCAATAGATTTGAGGAAGCAGCAGTGTTCAAGGCTGTAGCTAAATTAAGTTTAATTTATTAGGGCATTCGTCATGTCACGTGGAATGGATTTGACTGACGGCGCTCTGAAAAGTGCACAGACATATTAGCTGAATTAAAGACGGTAAAAGTGGGTGGGACCAATATCGGTCTTCAAAAGTGGGTGGGTCCTGTTCCACCCACATACAATGGTTCCGACGCCCATAAACACATTATTAATAAAATCAAACGATGTACTATGTTATTGCGTTTGGTATTTTAAAAACACTGTTTTAATGCATTAAGCCACTTTACGCGTTTTAAAATGTCCCGGCATCTGGAGATTTGCCTAGTGGGCAAACTGACTGAATATATTTGAATATATTTTGCCAATATCTCACCTTAGACAATACTTCCAATATTTCCCTCACTGTACGTACAGTACACAATAATTTTACATGAAAAATTGGACTTGCATTTATTATTTAAATATTTGTGTACTACCTAAGGGATGTATTGGCAAAAAAAAATCACTGTAAATCACTATATAAGTAATACAAGCTTTACAGTTTGACAATGTGTTATTTTAAAAGTAATTTTAATTAAAAATACATTGGACGTTTTAACCCAGTCGATGGAATTGTCAGACAGTTCCTTAACCATCAAGCACAATAGCGCTTCAAAACTTTCTCCAGTTTAAATTTACTGCTACAATATACGTTTTTAAATATTTTTTCATGTCATTAAATATTTTTTCATGATATTATTTTTTTTTTCCAAAACTGCCAAACTCAATACACACATTATGAATAAATCATACTATACTGTACATAGTTTGATTTTATTAATAATGTGTTTACTGAGTTTGGCATTTTAAAAACACTTTTTTAAGCCAGGTTAAGCATATTATGGGAAGAAAAGGCTTTACGCGTAATTAAACGGGTTACGTTCTTATTCTGGACTCATCTGCTTGTCTATACATCGTATTCTTTATTAATAATGTGTTTATTGAGTTTGGTCTTTTAAAAACACTGTTTTAATGCATTAAGCCACGTTAAGCATTTTCAAATGTCCTGGCATCTGGAGATGCCGCCGGAAGTGCCGCTGCTTCCGTTTACACTGAAATGCCTTCCGTTTGCACTGAGAAGTTCACGCACATCCACATATAAAATCACTTGCATATACGTATATACACAACTAAAGTCTTTGTCTTTCTTATCGGAATTGTATACGTTTGTGAATTTTATTTTGTATGTTTGCTCGGGTGTTTTATGGGTGTGTGCGCGCATCGAGTTTATATGTATGTGTGAGTGTTTATATGCATGGATCAAGTTTATACTGTATGTATATGCGAGTATGTATAGGTGTGTCTGCATGCAGCAAGTTTATATGTATGTGCGTGTGTTATTGTGGGTGTATATGCATGGATCGAGTTTATATATATAAGCGAGTGTCTATAGGTGTATGCATGCGTCAAGTTTATATGTATACACAAGTTATTCACAAGTGTATATGCATTCATTACTAACCTAATATGTATTGGTATGGATTTCATATTAGTGTGCACGTGTTTTTCGTATATATATTGTGAACATCCAATAGTATACATGCATATGCGAGTAATTTATAGGTGTATATGCACGTGTTTTATGTATGTATTGATAAGCGAAGTTTGATTTAAATCATACATGGCGCCTCCTATAAAATCAGATATTTGGAAGAAATTTTTTTGTAAAAAAGTGGAAGAGCAGAGGTCATGTGGCTGCATTTGGATGGAGAAGGAACTGAACGGTAGGAGGAAGGTTAACATTTTGAAGGAGCAATAGTGGCCCAAAAGAAGAGCAAGAACACAAGACAAACGTCTGACTGCAGTGAATTATTATGATATAAAGACAGTAAACCAATCCATAACATAACCATCATCTCTATGCTAACACTGATTTTAATTTGGGAAATTGCATCTGCTTAATGAATACATTATTGTAGGAGGGCAGCAGTGGAATCACTCCAAACAGGATGAGATGAAATTGTTTTTAATTATGAATGCATCATTGTGCGTTGGATGAGTTAGGTTAAACGTAAATATTGCAAGAAATCCACTGTCATTCACTGATGTTTGTGACATAGCTGCAGGTGGAAAATTTATAAACAATTTTGCAGTGTGCCATTTTCATGAATCTTTCTTCTAGAGCATGTTTGATTTAGTTTACCCCAAAGTGTTAATTAATACATTAACTAACATGCAGGAACTAACATGTAATTAAGGTGGTGTTATTCATGAGGTAATTCATATGACTCATGTCGTAGTTAAGTTAGTTCTTCATTAGTTCTTGATTAATACATGTCTTAACTCTTCATTAGTTCATAGTCAAGTAATTATTAATTAAGGTATTAGTACATGATAATTAATGTACTGTTATTGTAAAGTGTTACTAACATGAACATACCCGATGATCATGGTGCCCCGATATAATTATTGTATATTTTGCATAATATTTCTGAAATGCTAACGTTACTTGTAAGAAAACTGAAAGTAAATGTGTTTGAGTTGAAGCGTTGCAGACCAATCGGATTATGGCATCAAACTACCGCGAGAGCTATTCAAAAGCATACGAAGTTGTCTGCTCTCTATATAGCTCTCGCGATACTTTGGTACGCTGATGGGTCTGCACAGTAGGGCTGTAAGATTCCGAAATTTTTGGACTCGAGTCCTATTCCTGGTTCTGGAATCGATGGGAGTCTATTCCGAGAATCGATTCCTCTGTTGTTTTCGATTCTTGTTTTTTTTAGATCGAAGGAACCAAATCTCGCCATGACTGCAGGATATAAAAGGTCGTAGATAGCATCCTTCTCATAATATGAAGCTTTATTTGTAAAAAATTACAATACATTTCTATAGCTATGATTGATTTTTAAATTGTAATTTTTTCTGCTTTGCCCGGGAAATTAGTCATAGCTCACTGCTCAGCAGGGACATGCATTTATCGCATGAATTGAACAAGACATGAAGTGTCTAAAATAAATGTGCACAGTTCAGCTGAATGATGAAGTTTACTTTGACTGTATGCTTTGGACAAAATTAACAAACTGTACATTGAAACAAAATAACCAGAACATTAACAATAACACCGATAGAGCTCGTGGTTTATTTGTCACTCAGATGCTCGGCCACTGATTTATGCTCGTGACGTTTTCTTTTAGAATTATCATTGGCTGATAGAAATAAAAATAGAATTTTAGATGGAAATAAGATCCTCAATCACGTCATGATCTATTCTGTCGTGCAGCGCTCATAATTGTGGACAATATAAGCCAGTTCCACCGTAAAATAACCCCTGAATATATATATATATATATATATATCTATATATATATATATATATATATATATATATATATATTTTTTTTTTTTTTTTTAACTGGTTCATTAAAACTATCCGAAAACTTTTCGTGGAAACGAATCAGACTTCTAATCACTTTTAGCGAGCATGAGGCGAAGGGTAAATATAAAAATGAAATAGATCTTTTATATATAAAAATTAATCTTTTATCTCACAACTCTCGTAATTACGGCTTTTATCGAGCATGAGGCGAATGGTGCTTCTCAAACGGAAGGCTGCATCCTCAAATTATGATGATCTAGTACCGACTCATTTTCTTTCAGTTTATTTTCGTGAATTTAAATGTGTAGGATGCAGCCTTCCATTTGAGAGGCACCCAGATAAGCTTTGTTGAACTGAAAAAAGCTCTGAATGAGGAGTCGATTCTTTTTGGAATCGATTCCCAGTTCTACTGCACAGTGCCTCTTCAGGCTGAACGCACCTGTTCTCTGCCACAGAATCGGTCATAGCTGTCAAAAAAAATAAAATAAAAAAATACATATACACTCTTAGAAAAGGTGTGTTAAAAAATTACACACTCTAATTTACACATTTTGTGTCAATATTAAATAAAAATGTGTAGAAAAGAATAATCTCTTTTACACATATTTATGTGTAGTTTAAAAATCAACACAACTTCTGAATTTACACACAGCATTTAACACAATATGTGTAGACCAATGTGCTAACACTTTATGTGTAGTTTTTAAAGACGTCCGTTATTTAAATTAGCTAGTGTGAACCAATAGGGACTAACCTTAGGTTAGTTTCTTTGAACGGAATCCAGTCAGCCCATAGTCATTTTAGTCTGTTATGACCGCGACATGCCATTTCGTTTTATTTCTGTATTGTTGTAAGTAAAATATCGCATTTATACCATAATCGCTTAATTATGTTAATCGACTAACCTTCGCGTCAAAACTGCTCCTCAACACCTTTTTACTACGGAGGAGACGATTCGCGCCAGTTCGCGCCGGAGACTGCTAGCAAGATTCCTGAGGTGGGTCATTCTACAGAAACGTCCACTTTTCTGTCCCTAGACTTTAAAGAAATATTACAATTGAAATACACATTAGGGTTACAATTTTTTTTATATTTGAAAATGAAACAATATGTTATTTGAACAATTACATCTTCCTGAGCCATCAATGTGGCATTATTATTTTTTTTATTAATTATATAGAATTCCAAGTACCACAAAACTGCTCGTCCCCACAGCACAGCAGGAAAGTGCTTTATTTTGAGGTCAAAAACAGGATTTTCTACCATTTAAAATACAAAAGTCTATTCATAACTATCAAATATATGATATAAATGGCATAATAAAACAAAATACCAAAAAAATATTATAAAATATATAATGAAAACAGTGGTCCCCTGGAGTTGTGTCACTGGTGTTACCGCTTAACAAAAGTCTTTTATTTTGGAATAAAAAATCACACTGATGACATCACTCGACTTCCTCCTTCCTATTTTCTAAACATCTATGAAAACAGGCCCATGTTTAGTCCACTGTTTCTTTTCAGTTATGATAAATTTTCTCATTTATCTCATGATTTCATATGAAGCTTTTAGTTGATGTCACTGGTGTGACCTATTTATTGTTAGGGAAATGTAAAAAAAACTATAATACAAATGGATTAAACTACTTAATTTAGTGAGTATACCATGACTGACAACATGTGGCTTGATACCTTGCAGCAGACATTTTGTAAAATGCATTTTTCATGAAAATTGTCACTGGTGTTACTGTCACTGGTGTCACCTTCCTTATGGATAACACCAGTGACGATGAGTATATCAGGTCTAATGTATGTCACTGGTGTTACTGTCACTGGTGTTACTGTGCTGTGTTACTGTACTGTTTTTGTCTGTCACATTAAATAAATAAAACATAATCTCCTTATTTCTTGCATTTTCATTATTTTTCTGTAACTCTGACTACATGTGCTGAATTTTTTTTAGGCAACAATTTCATCATTTGAAAAGGTAACACCAGTGACAAAAAAATGATGCATGTGGTCTTGAAATAATTGCAAAAAAAAAGGCAAAAAAAAAAAATTAAGCTGTCATTTATATGTATTCATAAAGACAAAAGGTAATGTGGTCTAAGTTTAAATGTAAAAAAAAAAAAAAAAAAATTTTAAGACATTTTGCCATACCAAAAGTGGACATTTCTGTAGAATGACCCAGGTAAGATGTACTTGAAATCATATTTTGCTTACATTTATTAACAAAAGCAATGTTTCCTGCTGCTGTTGTTTTAATACTGTTTTAAACGTGCGGTCATAGCGAAATTTTGTGGGCAAAACCCGGTCATTGTCAATAACATTAGTTAGCTGAAGTACATTAGTCACGTAACTTTACTGTAAATCAAGCAGCTTTCTGTTGGTTAGCGCACGAAAACGCGTTGAAAACTGATTTCAAATAGACAATCTTTCCTCACTTTCACTCGAAATTCCCGAGAGTGAAGACACCTTTACAAATCTGAATTTAGAAAAGCGAAATTTCGCCAAGCAGTGGTAAATATGACCGCACTTTTAGACTTTTTTTTTTTGGTCAATAAAGAAATGGTGCTAGCAATGCTCTTTATTTATTATATCTAAAGTATTTAAAAGTTTGCTGAAATGATTAGCAATATGTTATAAGTGCTTTGGAGCCACTGGTGCAGACCAGGTAGCTTACAATCTAAATTTGCTAACATTATATCAAATCAGTGATGTCTAACATTATGTTTATTACACAGCAAATGAACCAATCAGAAGATGGACCATTTTCTATGTTCACCATTCAGGTAAGCACTGCAATAAAACTCACACTAAATCATTAATTCATACCAAATCAAGCATTCTTTAGTTTATAATCTTTAGTTTATATTTTAGTATTATTTTGATCTTTCATTTGGCAGAAGACTCTCTGCCATTGCAGTCCCACATGACCAGGAAGGTACCTAACATCAGCGCACAGGTGGGTTAACTACTGTAGGAAGGAGAAAGATCATCACATAGTGATTGCTTGCATGTGTCTTAGTGTGTTTTTGTCTCAAACAGCTACTTCACTGCAGACAAGCTGAAGGCTAAATCCTCAATTGGAGTCTTTCTCTCTATGGATCTCAGCATTTTTGGACAGAATTTAGAATATGTAAGTATTAAAATTAAATCTGACATAATTTACTTTACAGTTCAGCTGAAATGTTTGTATATGTTATTGACAAGCTGTTACTTACAAATATATATATATATATATATATATATTCTTATGTTAGAGTAAAAAAGGTTTAAAAATGTAGGTTAAATATAAATTGATACTAATGTGGAATTTTCTCCTCTCTCTGTCTTAATATAGTGTTGGAACCCGGGATCTCCACTGAAGGACTGAGTACATTTGTGTTTGAGGACACGCATACAGACCAGGGAACATTCTGATGTTGGCAAAGTTCTGAGCAGGATCCAGTCTTCGGAGAAGTTCATTTATTCCCAAAGGTGGACAAAAACATTGTGTTGGCTTTTAAAAGGCTATTTTGATAATGACTTTTACTCCTATGCTGTGGAAAAGATGGAGGAGTACAGACATTGCTAATAAGAAATCTTTCAAAATACTTTTGGCTACCAGTGTACATCAATCCAGCAAAGTTTGGAAAAAAGTGAAATGACTATGAAGGTGGGGTTATGTGTCATGTTACCTAATGAGATGAAACTAACTTTTTTGTCTTGTGTTGGACATTTCCTTTTTGACTGCTTAAAATTGTATGTATATATATATTCTGCAGTTCTATGTAATTGTTGATATTTCATCATAATAAATATTTTGACAATAAGCTATACAACCAATGATTTTTCCATTCATTTTGTCAAATGCGAACATTTTGTTTAGAGTTTTATGTATGTTTTTTTAACATAATGTATGTAGTGAAGGACAGCACATAATGTGTTAAATTATACACGTTTACACATCTTTGTGATAACCTTTCTGACACATTTACTGTGTTAAAATCATCAACACAATGAATGAGTAAAACTTAACACAAAAAACGTTGTCCCAGAACTCACCCATTAATGTGTTAAAATTTAACACAGGTTTTGTCATTTTTAACACATCTTTTCTAAGAGTGTATATATATATATATATATATATATATATATATATATATATATATATATATATATATATACACGGTATGAATTTAACTTATCCACTAACCAGCCAATTTTCCTAGTATACTAAATTTTAAGTTTTTATATGTGCGTCAGTTTTGCCCGAAAAAGACTTCTGCATAGGATACACCTGTGTATCCTCACTCATGACTCCTCAGGAAGTCTCCTCAATCCTCGATCCTCACCTCCTCGCGGGCTAGTTGCATATCTCGGCCATCTTGGATTTCCGGTCTAGCGACTTTGTGCATAGATACTTCCAGTTGTGCTAAACGCCAGTGCAGAGAACCGGAGAAATCCAAATACCTTCTATCTATGTTTACAGGATTTAATATAACTTCAAATGCAAATAAGATCTACACTGCTATACTATAAATGTTAACTGAGCCAGTTCATTTGAAACTTATGTTTGGGTCCAGTGAATGAATGAAATAGGCCTACACTAATAGGCCGCCACACCGTTATTTGTCGGGTATGTTCAAGTAAGCTCGATATGAGCAGATGCTGCACAATTAGACTGTATTTAACATGATGACTCAAAAGTTCATTATTTGCGCTCAATCTGTGCAGATTTGGCTTAAATGAGCTTTCCTAAGAAATTAATGAGTGAACATAATTGATGAAAAGTAACCCGCTAAATTGGCTAGTGATTTGACAGCTTTACCCACCACAGCTGATTTTGTTTTCAAACTCTGTACATATATATATATATATATATATATAGGTGCATCTGAAAAAATTAGAATATCGTGGAAAAGTAATTTTTTTTTATTGTAACTTATTTCAAAAAGTGACACTTTCATATATTCTAGATCCATTACATGTAAAGTAAAACATTTCAAAAGTTTTTTTATTTTTTTTTTATTTGGATAATTAGAGCTTATAGCTCATGAAAATCAAAAATCCAGTATCTCAAAACATTAGAATATTTCCTAAGATCAATCAAAAAAAGGATCTGCCAAACAGAAAAGTTTAAGTTCTTTAAAGTATGTTCATTTATGAAATCAATACTTGGTCGGGTCTCCTTTAGCACAAAAATTCCAGCATCAGTGAGGTGTGGCATGGAAGCGATCAGCCTGTGGCACTGCTGAAGCACTATTGAGCCTTTAGCTCGTCTGGATTGTTGGATCGACTGTTTCTCATCTTTCTCTTGAAAATATCCAATAGATTCCATATGGGGTTCAGGTCAGGCATGTTGGCTGGCCAATCAAGCACAGTAATATCATGGTCAGCAAACCACTTGGAAGTGGTTTTGGCAGTGTGGGAAGGTGCTAAAGTCCTGCTGGAAAAGGAAATCAGCATCTCCATAAAGCTTGTCAGCAGATGGAAGCATAAAGTGCTCCAAAATCTCCTGGTAGATGGCTGCATTGACTTTGGACGTGATAAAACACAATGGACCAACACCAGCAGACGTCACTGCACCCCAAATCATCACTGACATCAGAAACTTCACACTGGACTTCAAGCAGCTTGGATTATGTGCCTCTCCAGTCTTCCCTCAGATTCCAGACCTTGATTTCCTAATGAAATGGAAAATTTACTTTTTTCTGAAAAGAGGACTTTGGACCGCTGAGCAACAGTCAGTTTTTTTCTTCTCTGTAGCCCAGGTAAGATGCTTCTGACATTGTTTCTGTTTCAGAAGTGGCTTGGTAGCTATTTTCCTGAAGATGCCTGAGCATGGTGACTCTTGATACACTGACTCCAGCTTCAGTCCACTCCTTGTGAAGCTCTCCCAAGTGTCTGAATCAGCTTTGCTTGACAGTATTCTCAAGCTTGCAGTCATCCCTGTTGCTTGTGCACCTTTTCCTACCCTTTTTCTTCCTTCCGATCTACTTTGCATTTAATATGCTTTGATACAGCACTCTGTGAACAGCCACACCTTTCAGTAATGACCCTCTGTGTCTTACCCTCTTTGTGGAGGGTGTCAATGATTGTCTTCTGGATCATTTCCAAGTCAGCAGTCTTCTCCATTATTGTGGTTTCAAAGAACAAGAGATACCCCAAATTTATACTGTAGGGATGGTCATTTAATCAAACTCAAATGTAAATATTCTAATATTTTGAGATACTGGATTTTTGATATTCATGAGCTGTAAGCTAATCATCAAAATTATAAAAATAAAAAAAAAACGTTTGAAATGTTTTACTTTACATGTACTGAATATATGAAAGTTTCACTTTTTGAAATGTTACAATAAAAAATGAACTTTTTCATGATATTCAAATTTTTTGAGATTGTTCTCACAGAAAACATGAACAGCTGTGAGATCAAAGCAAACTTTATGGCCAAAGCGCAACCTTTTCTGAAGTGGCAAGATCTTCGTCTGGCAGGCCGACACGCTAAACATAACATTTCTCAAGAGCAATTTTTGAAGGGGACAATAATAGCACAGCCAAAATTGTACTTGTAAGGATAGATATGTGTACACAGCATGCACATAAATATGAGTTCGGTTCATATGGTTCATATATGGGTATATTTATAATTATTATTTTGCGTCCTCCATAGTATTTTAGGCTTCGTCTGAAACCGAGTAGATATTCAACCGCATTAAGCCCACTGATCTGCCACTTAACGTCATATTGAGCAAAACCCAACACATCGGTAGGTCTACAATATTAGCCAAATATCAGTTCACACACAGGCTTATCGCCGTGTTAGTTGTAATGGGTGACAAGTTACGGTATTAAGCTTGTTAACCTTTTAATCGCTCATAGAGAAAAAAAAAACGGATTTCATAATTTTTTTGTCATGACTAATTTATTAATGACCCAGCATCATCTGTATTAAAGAGAAAGAATCATTTCACCTGATGTTTAGAGAATAAAATAGCCTTGACAGCCTAAGTTACTTACACATAACTAACTGTTACTGAGGAACTTGCTCTCTCCCACCGGAGTGACCGGACACGTGTGTGTGTGTATCGGTAAAAGAGGAAAGCAGGCCGTGGACCAAACCACTGTGAGGAAAGGGAGGGGGGGATTCAAAACATTTCTGAACTTAAAATGTTTTTTTGCGTTTATTTTGTTTTACTACTCACACAGTTATTTTAAGTATATGTCCATTATATTATTTTCATTACACAGAGTTGCTTGTAATTATATTTTTAGGGGGAACAACCCTCAGATAGGGCAGAATAGTAGCCCTCCAGGAGCAGGGTTAAGGCCGGCCATTGGCCAACGGCGAGCGACGGTCGGGCTATTTTGTTTGGCGTGTTCCACTCGTTGGCTCTCGTTGGGACCATCGGCAAAATGGAGAACTCTGATTGGATGTTCAGTTTAGCGAACGAGTCAGTGCCCGAGAATTAAAGCGAAAGTGATGAAAACTAGCACGTAAATGAAGGTGGTACACACAGAGGGCTGTTTAAATGTTATGTGATCTTTCCCAATCATTCTAATACACAAATGTTTTCATAACAACATGAGCTGCTTAAAATGCCTTACCAAAAAGAAGTAGTATACTTCAAGTTTATTTAATTAAGTATACCAAAGTAAAGTTCAAGTATATTTTTAAGTATACTTTATGTAGTAAGTATACAAATATCAGCGTACTAGTAGTATTATTGTAAGTGTACTACTTCAATACTCATTGGGACTAAATTGGCCCACTTTCTAGTATATAAAATATACTTTTAAGTGTACTTTAAGTATACCAGTAGTAAACTTTGAATACACAACCAGTTTACATCAAAGTTTTTAGCTTGTACTGCAACTATACTAAAAGTGAACTTATAGGTACACTGATAGTTTACTAATTAAATACATGTAGTAGCATTTTTAGTATACTTTGAAGTATAGTCTCAGTAAACTACTAGTTTAGTAGTTTTATACTGCAAGTATACTTGTAAGTTTTCTTTAAGTAAACTTTGCATCATACGTTAAGAATACTTCTGTGGTCCCTATTTATTAATTTGTATAGATA
Organism: Onychostoma macrolepis; assembly: GCF_012432095.1. Taxonomy (NCBI): domain Eukaryota; kingdom Metazoa; phylum Chordata; class Actinopteri; order Cypriniformes; family Cyprinidae; genus Onychostoma; species Onychostoma macrolepis. The sequence goes on along the minus strand of NC_081176.1, from coordinate 25,787,172 downwards.
ATATCTGAACATACAAAACATCAAAAGGAAGAACAGGGTATTTGCTTGTAAACAAAAATATTTTATTCATGCATTCTTTTTCAAACACTTGAATGTGGGTAAGTTTCATAAATAAAAAAAATAAACAAATAAACAACATTTTGAACAAAAAGCTGAAAAAAGACTATGACTTGTATTCAGAATGATAATCAAAATGTAGATGGAGTCGCTCACCACCCCGAATGACTTTTTCCTAAGTATAAGTCAAGTATACTTAAATGTTATTTTAAGTATATTTCTGAGAAGTACATAAAGACCATTTCTGAGAAGTACATAAAAAGTAGACTAAAAATATACTTTCCTATTTTAGTTTAAAAGAAGTATACTACCGTATTGACCTGAATATAAGACAATGTTTTTTTCTTGGAAATGCATCTGAAAAAAACGCGGTCGTCTTATATTCAGGGTCTAGAAAGACTTTGACATGTCAATAATACACCCACAACAATAGTTGGTGCCAAACACGCTTAAAACGAGTGTGCCATAAAATATGTAATGTAATGTGTGTTGTAAAGATCGCGAGTGAAAACAAAAGAAAAAAGAAAAGCTTACAGTGGCATGAGTTGTGACGGTCATGTTAGCCTGATGGGACCAAACTTCCTCTGTAAGTGATTTTAAAACATAAGACAGTACCCAGATTTGAAGACTACAATAAGATTTCACTTCTACTGATAATAAAATTTTGGTAGGCTACTATGAGATGGATAGCCTAAATGTTATATAATTCAGATGGGCTACCTGTTATTTTTATGGTAGCCTATATCAAAAAGTGTATATTTTTCAATGTCTTTGTTGGTATATTTTACCAGTATTTACCATACTTTCAAAACAAAAATTAAAATAGGAAAAATATGCAATATGAAAATTTAAGAAAAAATGTGTTTTACAGAGAGAGAGAGAAAAATATTTGGTTTTCAAAAGCCTTTTTCCAAAAGGTACATCTGGAAAAAGGGGTCGTCTTATATTCGGGTCAATACGGTATAGCACACTTGAATAGACTTATTTTTCGTAAGGAATGATTAAAGTTATCAACATTACTGATATTCAA